>NC_069002.1:8479363-8481863 GCF_001194135.2 Octopus bimaculoides | reverse complement strand
ATTAAGAGGTGAAGGAGGCGGGGTGAAAACAATGGAGGCGGCGATGTGACACACGGTGAAGTGATGTTATACATTGTTATATCAAGGAGCGACAAATGAGTATTAGAAACAGATTACGTGATACTCTGGTATTCTATTACAGACAGAGAGAGGAAGAGGTCGAACACACTAATACAGACACATGCGGAAGAACAAATCAATGCTTCTATCATATACACACACACACTCGCATTAAAATACGGTAGACATAGTTCTGCATACACACACGGACCTGTACATATAACAGAAATGTATTACAGACATATAACAATACGCTATACTATCATACACAAACACACATAAAAATCTAATGAAACACGGTCGACTATGCACATACATTTACATACACTTACTCATATAATAGATCCTATATAGACATACGTATCTCCTCGCTCTTGTATCTCAAAGCAGCTCATTAGGTGGTCACCATCCATTGATTAGTTAGCAGTCAGCATACACATAAACACACAGACACATTTGCAATAAAACATGGCAATCAGGTACATTCACGTCGAAAAACTACTCTTCTGCAGCCCTCACAAATATATATATACACACATACACAGTCTCTCTCTCTCTCTCTTATATATATATATAATGTTCCTGTCTCTAATACACACCTTTCCATGCAACCAGTTTCCAATCTTAGAACCTCTTCTAAAATCCGGTCAGTCAATGGCTTCCTTAGTCATCGAAAGACTTTCGTTTTCTCTTGCATTAGCGTGAGAGATCCAGCACAGAAAATGAAGCCTTCTGAATGAAATTACTGTTCAGCAAAATTTTGTAGTCGCTATATCAGCAAAAATTTCAAAGTAATGTAACTAAATATCGTAATCGATTCTCTTGTAAATATGTTATTTTCTGTTTACAATGATAATAATAATAATAAAAGGATTTAACGCCTCCCGGTAGAGCTCCTACAGAAATTTTGTCTCTTAAGGACAGCAAGAATTAACAGGAGTGTAACTTGCACTTGAAAGACTGCTGAAAACTTGTGGATACCTAAAGCTACGGGTAGCAGACCGCTATCCACATAAATCCTACCAGGAATAAGACCAAAACTGAGCCAAACCAAAATAATCAGGCTCCATCCTTTCAGGTAGGAGCCTGAAATTTCGCGGGAGGTGGTAAGTCGATTACATCAACCCCAATGTTCAATTGATACTTATTTCGTCGTCCCTGAAATGATGAATGGTCAAGTCGACTCCGGCAGAATTTGAGCTCTGAACCTTAAAACAGACGAAATACCTCGGCCTGCAAACGATTCTGCCAGCTCACCGCCTTAATAATAATAATATAGTAATAATTGTTTCTAACATTGATTGGCAGAAGGCCACAAATTGTGGGAAGAGTCAGTCTATAAAATCAAGCTAACTACTTGGCTAAAACATTGTTTTACCGAACCCAGAAAAGCCAAACTTCCTCAGCTATAATTGAAACGCGTAAGGAGAGTTAAAATAAGCAGAGTAAGACATCTTATATGGTGCACTAATGATCTTGCCAAACAACCAATAATAATAATTGGTTTCAGATTTTGGCACAAGGTCAGCTATTTTTATCATTATTATTATCTTGTTTTGTCGACCACGAAATAATGAAGGCCATGTTGATCTAGGCGGCATTTGAGCTCAGAATATAAATACGGCAATACATTTTCCCGTCAATTGAACGATTCTTGTAGCTCACCAGCTTAATAGAAATTCTAATATTTTGGCACAAGGCGAACCTTTTTAAAGAGTAGGGAAGTCGATTACATCGACACCCAGTGGTCAACTGGTGTTTAATTTATTGACACCGCAAGGATGAAAAGCAAAATTAGCCTGAACGGCATTTAAACACAGAGCGTAGAACCAGAAGAAATTTCCCTTAGCATTTGGAGAGGAAGAGGCCAGTGGACCCCACTACTCGGTCGGTACTTTATATTATCGACTGCAAAGCTGAAAGGCAACGTCAATTTCGGCGGAATTTGAAATCAGAACGTAACAAGCTAGAAATAATGCAGCTAAGCATGTTGTCGGGCGTGCTACTTGTCCTGACAACTCGTCATTTTAATAGCGCTTCCTTTATTATTTATTTAATTACATATTTGTTTTATTATAATAGTAAGTACCAGGCTCATATATTGGACTGAAAAGATCGGGTTATATGGGAAGCTAAGTCAACTAGTGGAAACAGTCTTATTCCAAACGGCAAGAATCTTCCGCAGAGTTCTCGAAGTCTAAATGGTTGTACACTGTTGACATGTTGTTACAGTCTCCAGTGAAGTTGTGTTAAACAAAACAGTAACAATAATAATGATCCTTTCTATTAAAGGCGCAAAGTCTGAATTTTTTTGTGGGGAGGGACTACTCGATTACATCGACTCCAGTGTGTCACTGGTACTTGATTTATCGACCCCGAAAGGATGAAAGGCAAAGTCGACCACGGCGAAATTTGAACTCAGAACGTAGCGACGGGCGAA
>NC_069002.1:8476564-8479353 GCF_001194135.2 Octopus bimaculoides | reverse complement strand
GCGAAATTTGAACTCAGAACGTAGCGACGGGCGAAATACCGCTAAGCATTTCGTCCAGCGTGCTAACCATTCTGCCAGCTCGCTGCCTTTATCGGCAGAATAATCCTTTCTGCTGAAGGTACAAGGCCTGGAATTTTGCAGGTAGGCACTAGTCGATTACGTCGACCCCAGCGTTTCACTGGTACTTTATTTAACGACCCCGAAAGGATGAAAGGCAAAGTCGACATCAGTGAAATTTGAACTCAGAATGAAAAGACAGACGAAATACCTATTTCCTTATTGCCCACAAGGGGCTAAACATAAACAGACGAACGGATTAAGTCGAAAGGATGAAAGGCAAAGTCGACCTCGGCGGAATTTGAACTCAGAACATAACGGCAGACGAAATACCGTTAAGCATTTCGCCCGGCGTGCTAACGTTTCTGCCAGCTCGCAGCCTTCATCGGCGGTATAATTATATACAGCCATATGTCTCGGGAGAAAAGAAACAAAAATAACAGCAAAATAAAAACGAAAACTATCACCGAACTTTTGTTAAGCAAAGTACAACAAGTGACATCGCATCATGTGGACTACATGTGATATTCCCGTGTTTTTATTTGGATGGCTATTTACATCTTACTCTTAAGTATGTAAGAAACTTAAATAGCAGACAGCTTATCAAATTCTTGTTGCCAGATTACTTGGAAATTATTCAAGATATTTTCAGTGGTTGTAATAAAGTAGGGTTTCATCGGAATTGATTTAATTTTGAAGATGTATTAGTGAAATAAGAATTGCTGAAGTAAATAAATTATATAAGTGAGATAAAAATATATAAGCAAATGAATAGGTCTATAAACATATTTTAAATACAATTTGTTGTGATCGAGACTTTGGGAAGTAGGACGCAGACAAATGAGCGACAACTGAAAAATAACGACCAAATAATTACATAAATACACTCTTTATACACACAGACATACACACACCAACACGTATACAGACATTCATTCACATACATATCCCAAAGATGGAGCCTTGTATCTTTGTTGGAAACCAGCCCCCCTCCTCAGTGGAAGATTTATAATAATTAAAAAATAAAAGAGGCACACAAACATGTATGCATACATACATACATACATACGAAGTGCTATTATAAAATTCCCGGGTGAGTTCTGAAGCACACCAACAGGTGGCAGCACACGATTGCGTGTGAAGTGAGAGCTAGTAGTGACTTCCATCACATGACTGTGTTTACTTCGGGAGTTGTGAAATTTGTGTTTTTTCCCACCGGAAAAATCTCTTAACTGACGAGAATTCAATCAGTAACAGTTTCATTTCAGCCCCTCAACTCCAGGGGCTCTGCCGCATCTCTTTTTACCTATCGCTACAGTCATGACTTTTTTTTTGCTGGGAGCTGGTTGGCCTCGTACCCCCCGATCAGGTACACCTGACTCTAATTTCCACTTCATGTCATTTCTAGTAATCAGGACTCCCAAAATACTTCGGATTCCCCAAATTTTCTCCCCAGAATGTCGTCGGCCCACCTTGAATATTTCCTCTGCTCTTGTCTTTCCTGCAGGTGTTGATTTGCAACTGTTTAAAAGTAATATTAACGGCATAAATATCACCTGTGCAAACGTCATGGACAAGTAAACAATACACACACACCCAGCCCCACACGCACACAATACAAGCCCCTCCACACACACATACAGATACTCACACAGACACATATATAGTTTCATGCGACCGTCCACTTCTATATCTGGTTAATTCGACAAAAACGCTTCGCGACGGTGCCCAGCATGGCCGAGACTGGATAACTGAAACAAGCAAAAGAGAAAAGAAACACACACACACACAGTGTTTATATCATGGGAATTAAGAAACTTCGAGAAATTAGAAATCGTATGTTATTGGCTGGAAGAAGTGACTGAACCTTTCGACGTTTGTATCCCAATGTTTATTTACTATTAATATATATTTACACTTTAATCTACTGCGAGTTCCGCAGTTAAAAAGGAATTATACACACACACACACATATATATATATATATATAAATAAATAAGTGGGTACATACGTATTCCCATACAGATATAGACTGAAGTATTTCTTTATTCCTTTTCAAGTTTTCTCTATTTTCTCGGGTTGTTGAACTTCTTTAGAGAAGAGGAATGGTGGGGTGTACATATATTAGATTTGAAAAGAAACTAACGAGGTCAAAAACAGATAATTTAGGCAAAATATGAAAGATGAGTCAAAAAGAATATATACAAACAAGAATGTTAAAAATACTAAAACCTTTCTTTTATATATATGTAATAACGATCTTTTCTACCTAGACGCAATTTAAGCACACACACACACACACACACACACACACACACACACACACACACACACACATATATATATTTACACACAAACACATGTATATATATGTGGATATATATATATATATATGGGCATATGTATATGGATATATGTATGTATATATATATGTATGGATATATACATATGGATATATATATATGTATGGATATATACATATGGATATATATGTATGTATGGATATATACATATGTATATATATATATATACATATATGGATATATACATATGTATATATATATATATGGATATATACTTATGTATATATACATATGTATATATATATATGGATATATACATATGTATATATATATATGTATATATATATATATGGATATATACATATGTATATATATATATATATATATATATATATATATATATATATATATATATATATATATATATAT
>NC_069002.1:8475352-8476460 GCF_001194135.2 Octopus bimaculoides | reverse complement strand
CACACACACACACACATATATACGTACATACATATATATATATATATATAATAATAATAATAATCTAATAATATCAATATTTGTCGAACGAATGACGAACAGACGAGTCAATATATAAAACAAATTATGTTTTACTTTTTGGTTGTTCCTGTGCCTGATTGGATTTTAATGTTTTGTTTCAATCCTCTTTGTTAGTTAAAGACCTTTTCAGCCATCCATCTCTGTATTTCGATGTTGCCTTAGATATTTTGCTGTTCAGGAAAATCATTTTGTTTATCCAATTTAAAACTGTGAAATTCATAAAAGCGTATCTCCGATTTTTCAAATTACGGAATATTTTCTTTTTCATCTACGGTTCGTTGTTTATTTGATTTCGCGATTAGATCCCCTTGTTTATCAAATTGTCCTTAAAAGCTTCTTGTTTGCCAGTCATTCATTTCGTCCATTGTTATTATGTTTAGTGTGTTTAATATTATAATCTTATCTATAGAGTCATTAACCGTTGTTGATATTTTTGTCTTTAAATATTCTAAACGTATTTCTATAACAGTTTTTGTGTGTATGGAGTTTGTCCTGGTTTGTATTGAATTAGGAATTTGTCGTTCGTTTCCTCTAACCCTATGGAAGATTACTATTCTTGGCCCGGGAGGTTTTATGTTTTCATGATCTGCACAGTTATTGGGTCATTGCTGGTTGCGTATGCTGATCATGGTTCAAATTGAACTTATCTCACTTCTGATTATGTGGTGTATATTTTGCGTGGTAATTATATATTTTCTGTGATTATCATGGGACGTATACTGGAGTAATTTACATACAGGAATGCACTGTCTACGATGAATAAAAATAATTTGACATCACAAACAGAAATAGATGCAACCTAAAAGAGAGAAGGAAACCTAAATATAATCATAACGAACAAAGAAGATGCAACAAAATATTTAAAATCAATCCACCACAGACAATATGAATAATAAAGCAAACAACAGCCAAATGATATAAAAGAAGAGTTATATCGAGATATTACAGCTGTAGTAAGTACGAAACTCGAGTCACGAAAACGTAACTGTGTCTAAATATACATATTAGGTGGTAGCTTAGTGGTTAG
>NC_069002.1:8468142-8474769 GCF_001194135.2 Octopus bimaculoides | reverse complement strand
ATTATATATATTTATGAAAAAAACGATGGGTTTTTTTTCCTTATGGGGTTTTTTCACGCTGACTACTTGATAAATTCTTATAAAGATTTTATCATATATATATATATATATATAAGGTGTATTCCATTAGGAACGTATTAGAGTACAAAAAAGAGCTCGTTCACCCTTGGAATTACCAAATAGCCAATTCAAAAGAGCTAGTTGGATGTGTTAACATCAAAGTGAAAGATTTACTTACGGGGAAACCGATCATATATCACCTGATGAGATACAACTGGATACCATAATACAGGTAAACCGTTGCTTAATTTAAATCCTGTATATATGTGTATCCCTGTTGTATCGAAACATGTGTAGTCTTTATTAAATAGTTGTCTAAACGTACTCCTTCTTCTTGACTATCTTTATTCATTTTTATATATATAGATATACATATCTATGCATGTATATATATATATATATGTATATATATATAGGTATATACATACATGTATACGTGAATACATATATACATACACACAGACAGATGTACACGTGTGTGTGTGTACTCGTCTTATTTCCATCACAGTCTACTTTCTTCTATAACAACGTACTTTAGCAAGAGTTATGAGAGTCGTTCAGATTTGATTCTCGTTTGGAACCCTCCTACGTTATTTGCACTACTAATCTGATATCATTGGAGAAGGTAAACACGCTATCACAATTTACATTCGTTCGGAGATTTACAACTCATTCTGGTAGCTAACTATTTCCATTTTTCATTATCTATATTGCTTATTCAGTACTGGAAGTGCAATAACCTTAACCTTTTCCAGAACATCAACACTAATGAAAGCAAAACGTTATCACCAGACAGCAGATCTGACTCGAATATCTTCAACAGAATAGATCCTACTAAACGCATATAAAGAAAATTGAAGTGAAAAGAGGGAGAAGATCGTTGATGAACTTTACTGTTAACTTAATATGAACTTGTGGCCATCAGACTGGCAGTCTATCGACATTCATTATATGCAAGTTTCTGAATAGATTGACCATTGACCAGTATTCCTAATTGATTTAACACGAAATAACTTATATACATTAGCTAAAGACCAGTTTAATTTCTGTTCCTTACAAATTCTATTATCAAGCTAGTCTTTAAATTCTCTAACGTTTCGCAATATAGGTAGAAATTATCTCGGTGATATTCAAATTTACTTTACAAACTGAAGAGAAATATTCTCTCTGCCATGAAAAGTCTGTTTTTAATTCAATGCACTGCAACGACATGTAACCTATAAACTCACTTAGTAATTAACTGATTAACGTCCAACTTTCATATCTCTTCCGCTAAGCAGAGGATTGAAGTTGCTTTATGAGATCGTTTGTTACAGGAAACTGGCGAGTAATACGTCTGCTATACTTGTGCTGTTCCTTCTTAAATTTGTAGATGTCATTGAGAGATTGAGTTTCTGTGAATGGGTGAGTGCAGTGTCAATTGATAATCTAATCACTCGAGGGCTAGATTATCTGACAGGCAACAATTAGGTATTGGCTATAGATGACTAGGACTAATACAAACATCTTCAGACGTTTGGAAAACTGCCTGACATGTTTTACTTTGACTTGGTTCAAGTTGAAGACTTCGATTCCTGGATGGAATTTCTTCGTTTAATTTATGTTTCAGAAAGGTAAGAAAGACGCATAAACCCATTTGAGGCTCTCTATGAACATATAAAAATTGGTTGATAAGGAAACATCATCACCATTATTATTATTATATCACTTGCCCAGTTATATCACTTGCCCAGAGTCCTAGAGCGAGTAAAGCATAATAGATGTTACAGTATGACTGAAATCTTGAGGAGGGGAAGTGGCAGAAGCAGTAGCGAAATATCTTCGTAAGCATACACAGATGGATATAACAGAACAGATATTCTGCGATATAAGATGTTCTCATTTGAAATAGAAAATTCTTGGAAATTAAATATCACTACGTTGGGCGTAATCTTTGTTCTTAATTCGGAGTGTTGACCTCTCAGATTGCTGTGCTATATATTTTTATTTCTGTCATCTAAGCAGTTTGTTTTTCTAACTAGTTATAAGAAATGATAAATTTACGATGAACGTGTTCAGCCTCAAATCGGGAAACTTCTAATTATTTTATATTGATTCAAATAAGCAAATAATAGAAAATACATTAAAACTTTCGAGATTTCTTTAAATTTCACCCTATTCCTGGAAAGATAAGAACAAAAATCATAGATAAATAAAACTGGGGTGGGGGGGAGATATCAAAGAAAAATTAATTTCGAGACATCAACAAAAATCAAATCAAAAAAAGCACACATAGACAATGATGAAAAACGAAGGAAAAAAAACAATGAAAAAACATCAACCAGATTTTAATTTATAAAATTAATACAGATAGGTGGTAAGAGAGAGAGAAAGATAGAGAGACAGAGAGATAAATATATAGAGCGCGCAATGACTGAAAGTAAATTATTATGGTTCCATGAACAAAGAAGTTTATTACAGTTTAATTTATCTATATTAACTGTTAGATAAGAAGGAATCGACGTATTTGCAGCTCTGTTTTCCTATCTCTGATATACGAAAATTGAAATTTGCAATGACTTTTTATATCCGTTGCTTTCAGTTTGTGACACAGCTGAATATTTTGGTAAATGATAAATTGCCTGGTGTGAAAGATGTAGAGAGTTCATATACGTTCCCGGGCCCCGTAATGGGTCTATGACAAAGACAATTATGTTTCCATTTTTTTAAAATCTACCTGCCATGGGGAGAACTAAGGCAAGAATGAAGTCTACCTTTGGGCTCACCTATTTCAGAGACACTAGAAGTTTCTCTTCTCCTACATACATAATTCATAACTTTGAGTGTTGGTAGGAAGTTCGACTGATTCCGATATTCACTATAATACCTTTTTTAAAAATAATATTTTCAGATTCTAAGGCGGTGAGCTGGCAGAAACGTTGCACGCCGGGCGAAATGCTTAGAGGTATTTTGTCTGCCGTTACGTTCTGAGTTCAAATTCCGCTGAGGTCAAATATGCCTTTCATCCCTTCGGAATCGATAAATTACCAGTTACGTACTGGGTCGATGTAATCGACTGAACCCCTCTATGTTCAGCCCTTTGTGAGCAATAACGAAATCAGAAACGTTAGCACGCTGGATGAAAAGCTTAGCGGTATTTCGTCTCTCCACGTTCTGAGTTCAAATTCCGCCGAGATCGACTTAGCCTTTCATCCTCTCAGAGTCGATAAAATAAATACCATTCATGTACTGTGTTTAGTGTAATCGATTTACCTTTCCAAATTACCTAGTATAATATAATTTGAAAAAATACTAATTTATTTTAGAATTGGCCAAAAAATTGCCATACCTTAACAGACTGCGAAGAAAATTCTTTAGGTAATTTTTTATGCAAATTTAACTGAATCTTGAATGACTATTACATCTTATAAAGGGATAGAATAGAATTAAAAGGTCAGCTACAGGGAATTGAAAGCTTGAAGTTTCTAGCTTATTGAAATTTACCCCTATTACAACGCCACTTTTGACAAAGCTATCTTTTCTTTGTAACAGTATATCTCGAAGGAGATAAAGTTATAAATAATAGCATTGGGTGGAAACATTCTTGTGAATAGGAAAAAAAAAGCGACGACTACCCATGGCCGAACGCTTGACATGCCTACAAGAGACGCTGTTCCAGTCCCACGACCAGCCTTCGACTTTCTCTTACCAAAATAGCTTTTTAACCCAATATCTACATGCTATCTTTTCTAGCTGTACTTGTTTCGAGATACATCGTTCCAGAAAGTTATTATTTCACATCTTTTCGAAAGAATACATATATTCTTATAGCGTATAAGAGTATTTTCAACTAAGTCTAAATTCCTCTCATATAAGTGGTAGTGTGGTGAGTAAATTATGAGATTAATATCTTCCTTAAGCGCATTTGCGAATGAAATCTATGTCCCAGTATCCATATGCAAGGTGGTTATCTCCGAGTCTTCATTATTCAGCTCCAAACAGATAAATAATCATTTACCGTTGGAATAACGCAAACAAGAAAAGAGAAAAGTAACTTGGCAAGAAGAAATAAGGGTTTTGTTCTCCAGTTGTTTTAGATCTCTCTTCTGTGTTCTGAAGCATAAACAGATTGGAAATGTTAGAATAGTCTCTCGGTGAGCGGAATTAAGTCTACTGGAAGAAAGTGTTATCAGTTTCTCAACGAGGAATTCGCATCAAACCTGATCATCGAAATGATCACCAAGATTTAAATTAAGATTTAGGACCTGTATTACCGAGCCAAATCGGATTAGAAGGAAATAAAGTTTGTGAACAATGAAAATGTGCAGAAGTCACGTATTAATGATATATCGGAGACAGTTAAAATCTCTAAATGATTATATAGTAGGACAACTGTAGGATCTTGATATGACGATCTTACGGTCACTTATTTAATTCTGGAAACATATATTGCATATGAATTTGCCGACAGTGTCTTTGATATTGATCAATATTTTTGACTTACACATTCTTTCCAAAAATGTTAGTTGTAATGAGCAACTGGAGAATTTTGTTGCATGTAAAGTTTGTGTAATTGATTTAGTTCTGTAATTTTATGTGAATTTAACTGAATCCTGAATTAATTTATGATTATTGTCTGAGATAGAATTACAATTGAAAGTCCATGTTGCTCAAAGATAAACAATATTACAACGATTAGTCACAGTAGTTATAACAGCTATTAATAAGTATTGTATAGAAGAATAAATGTATTTATTTAGTATCTTTTAGCGGGTATGGCCAAGCTGTAGCACATTCAACATACTCATAGCAGATGTATATAGTATATTTTTTTATAGTACAGTGGTTCTAGTAGAATTACGCAGTTTAGTCAAGATAGAACGACATATCACGGTATTTACAAATGCAATTTTGTTACCAGTTCGAATATGCCAGTAGTTCGTTCAGACCTGTAAATAAGCCATTCACTGTGCTTTTCTTGGAAGAAATTTTCCGCTGTAGATAGATACTGTAAATACACTTAAATCAGCTCGCTGCGCCACCTATCCATACTGTGAGATGCAAGCATTTCGGAGTGGTTATCTCCTCGTCAGTCACAGAAACCGGATGATGGCGCTGTATTTACAGTAGAAGCAGATAGTAACGTGGATATAGAAGTATATAGTACATTGGTAAATAAAAGTACATAATTCTGTTATTATAATAGACGCTAGCAGTATTATTGTTACCGTAGTAGGCCATAGCAGAAGGACATAGTAATCTGACTGTAGCAGAATTCTATAGTTAAGAGCTTATAGTACAATTATATAAAACTGTAGTTTTTTGTAGAAGCCCGTAGTATTGTGCTTGTAGAAATAATACGTAGCATTCATGTCACAGTAAATTATTTGATTTCCAGAAGAATTTTGAGGTTGGTCTATCGTTTTGATTTCAGTGTAGGAAAGGTATGATTGTATAACAAGTAACTATTCTACCCTAAAAATAAATCTCGTTGTTCTCACTTAAAATAAACTATTATCTCTTTAATTAACATCAGTTAATTCTATAATTGATTACATAATCAAATGGATTGAGGAGCCTTTAGAGAAGAAATAACGGAGGCATTAGTAGCGTGAGCTGAGATTCGTGACAACATCTCTTACACGCAGTTCATTGGATAAATATTTACTGCTTCATGTCATGTATTGTAGTTCTGGAATAAAAGTTATTGAATGACGTAATTGTAATACAGGAGACCTGACATTACTATTTGCAAATTGTCTTTAGAAAACATTGATTTAACTCACAACGATTACTGTGCATACACTCACAGCTGCAATGCTACACAGTTTTACAAAATTCTGATGAAACCAGGTTTCGTCTCCTCATTACAGATAAAAGACGATTTTGTCTCCAACTGATTTTACTCCATCTTTTAGCAGACCATCAACCAACATGAAATATCCATCATGAAGCTGTTTTATTCATTCTTTAACCACTATTTTAACTGACATGGTTCTTGACCGCTGTATCCATAATAAACACATTAAAATACATTTAGACACTCGTTATGATCGCAGTTCCTAGATTCTTACCGATAAAACCAAGTTTGGTCCCCTCGTCAAAGGTAAAAATGTTCTATTCATTCTTTTACCACTATGATGCCTGTATAAATAGCCCCGCATTTAAAAAACCCGTTTTGCCTGCCGTTCCTACATTCTCAACGATACGTGGCATCGCTTTCTACACTGAAGTATAAATTAATTGCGCTAATCAATCTCCCCTACAATTAACCCACTCTGGAGGCCATTCCCAAGGACATTATACAAAGAATATAATCTTTCTTCTATCTTCGGCATCTATATGCACACCCACACATATATATAAGTATGTGTATGTTTATATATTCATGTATAGGTATATATATATCTATAGGTGTATATATATACATATATATATATATGTATATATAAAATATATATATGTATATATAAAATATATATATGTATATATAGGTATATATATATTTTATATATACATATATTTTATATATATATAGGTATATATATATATAGGTATATATATATATATATATATATATAGGTATAT
>NC_069002.1:8452102-8467096 GCF_001194135.2 Octopus bimaculoides | reverse complement strand
AGGTATATATATATATATATATATTTTATATATATATATATATATAGGTATATATATATATATAGGCATATATACATATATATATATTATATATAGGTGTATATATATATATAGGTATATATACATATATATATATGTATATATAAAATATATATATATATATATAGGTATATTTATATATATTTATATATATATTTATATATATATTTATATATGCATACACACACACACACACACACACACACACACACATATATATATATACCGATATATAATATACACGTGCGCACACGCACCCACACGTATGTATATTAAATTTCCTTTTTCATGTAGGATCAACAAAGTAGTCCATATAGAAACAAATATCATCTAATATACAAATTATTTAAATATGACTTACTAACAGCTTCATACGGAAGACACACAATAAACCGCGTTTATATGACGTACTTCCAAGCATGGCACTGAATACATCATAATTAATGTTACATGACACTCCAGGCAGCCTTCACCAAATCCGTAATGGCCTTCTACTTGCTGACCGCTGTGATGCCAAACACGTATACTTTGCAGAGGGAATGTCCTGCAAAATGCTTTGTATCCCACCTGGGTGGCAGGACACCGTATCTAACACACACACCCACACACATATTCTAATTTAAATATTTCTCTGATACATTATATCCTTTATGTGTTTGTTCATTTTATGGTTATTTCGATTCTATGTATTTATTCGTTTACCATTCCGTTTCTGCATTTTAAAGATCTTTTCGCAGACAACTCAATTGAACGACAGATTATTATTATTATTTGTCTTCCTATTTCTTTACTGCTTTCGAGATATATATATATATATATATATATATATACCTTCATGCATATATACATACATACGTACATTCAAATGTATATATTTATGAGATATGTTGCTATTAATATTTGCAAAAATATTTTATTGAAACGGTTAGGAGGTATGTGGGAATAACGACCGAAATAAAAACCTTTAAAATATAACAACAGCGACGACAACAACAAATGGAATAAAATCAACGTCAACAACAACAACAATTCAACCACTGTTTTAAGGATAAAAATATACAATAATTTGCAGAATACTGCCGAGTGTTCTATCTGTAATAAATGCGGTGAACCCATACATTATATTGTTCTTCTTTTATTTCAGTCAAAGTCTTACTTTAAGGTGAATTTATACTCTTGTTGATGAACATCAATTGAAGAATGTGGTGATCAATATTTCTGCAAAGGAGGAGGGATAGAATGAGGCAGAGTAAGAGAGAGAGATAAGGAGAGGGAAGAGGAGAAAGTGAAGGAGAGAATGTGTAGAATTAATGAGCATTACAAGAAGAATAAAAAAAAAATACGTATTTTATATGCACACGATTTTGTATGTAAATATACGTTAGGAATAGATGTATGCATATACATATATATATACATGTGTTTGTATGGTTTTATGCGAGTATATGAGTGTGTGGGTAGTGGATGCATGCAAGCATTTGTATCTATATACGCATGCGCACAGAAGAAGTAGTGAAAAATGTAGATTTAATGAGCATTAGAGGTTGGAAATATATATTACTGTGGAAAGGCTTTTATAGGTTTATAGCTTTGGAAATATATATATATATATATATATACTACATTGAGTGTAAGAGAGAGAGAGAGATGCATATATAATGAGAATTAAAGGCAGAAAATAAATCTATAAATGTTGAAAGGTATATAACCGAATTGCATTATGTGTATGGGAGTGGTGTGGTGATTTAATGGGAATCAGAGGTAAAACTATATGTATAAATATTGAAAGGTGTTATATACCTAGCGTATTTTTATTTAAATGCACACACACACACGAACATTTTATATATGAGAGGGCGGAAAGAAGCAACGGAAATTAAATTTCTGTGTATAGAAGAATTAGAATTTGTTGGTAGGAGCTAAAGAACCGCGTCAATATGAGAACACACACACACACACACACACACACACACACACACAACTAAAAAGATAGATAGGTACATAAGTATGTACATATGTTTATAGTTATATGCATATATATGTATATAATAATTTACTGTACGTCTTCAGAGGTATTAAATTTTTATTTGCCCATTGCATCTATCAGAAGAGACAGAAACATGTTGCACTGACGGCCAAACAAATCTGACCATTTCCTTTTGCTCTCACCACTGGTCAGAACCATTAGATTCGTCAATAGGTAATGGTGTCTCAGAGATATCTACTTGACATAGGATGAAACGAAAGTGCAGAACTAGAAGTTGTACGTGTATTAACTTATTTAAATACAAACTCGCTCATACATATATGCATGCATACATACATACACACACATTATATATATATATACATATATATATATATATATAAAGAGAGAGAGAGAGAGATAGAAAGAGATGTACATATGTATGTATATTCATAATATATATATATATATACATATATATATATATAAGAGAGAGAGAGAGAAAGATGTACTTATATATGTATATTCATAATGTGTGTGTATATATATATATACATACATATATATATATATATATACACAAAATGCATGTCCCTATATAAATCTATCATATTTTGTCTACCTATCGATTTCTTATTCAATTTAGGCTATTTGTACTGTACAAAGAACTATACTCACACACACACACACACACGTCTATATATATAATTTTTATTTCTTTCTTCTTGCGTTTAGAACAATAGTCCGAATATAAATGTACAGATTTACGTAAAAGTATTTATTTGTTTACATGCATCCATCCATACATACATACATACATACATTGCATACGGAATTAAACGAATGGGTATACGTAAATCTATGCACTTACATTCAAACTATTGTTCTAAACGCAAGAAGAAATAATTACTTTGTGATTAATATGGTGACTATAGTAACAAAATGTTTTCTTTAATTCCATAGTTAATCACTTTTTCTCCTCCTACATCTCCTTTTCATCGCATTCTTGGTCTACTTTTTCTTCATCATCATCATCATCGTTATCTTCCTCTTTTATTGTTGTTATTGTTTCTTTCGAGGCGTTTCTTCCGCTTTTACTAGCCGATTTCAAATTCCTCCTAGTTTGACTTTGTCTTTCACGATCGATGGAATGAGAACCAATAGAGTACTGCAGTCGATATAATCGACGAGTTCCTTTCCAAAAGATTTCAGTCATTGGGCCTATAATATAGAGTTGGCAGAATCGGTAACACACCGGTCAAAATGCTTAGCAGCATTTTTGTCTGTCTTTACGTTGTGGTTTAAAATTTTGCCGAGGTTGATTTTACCTTTTATCCTTTAGGAGTCGATAAATTAAGTACCAGTGAAACACTGGAGTCTATGTAATCGACTAGACCCCTCCGACAAATTTCAGGCCTTGTGCAAATGCACAAGGCCTGAAAGTAGAAAGGATTATTATTAATTATTATTAATTTATTTATAATTATTACTATCTTCATAATCACGGTAGGGAAATGCTTTGCGGCATTTCGTCCGTCTCTACGTTCTGCATTCAAATTCCGCCGAGGTTGACATTGCCTTTCATCCTTTCTGGGTCGATAAATTAAATACCAGTGAAACACTTGGGTCGATGTAATCGACTAGCACCCTCTCCCGAAATTTCAGGCCTTGTGCTTATAGTAGAAAGGATTGTTATTTTTGTTGCTATTGATGTTTTTAATGCGTTGACTTGCAGGGTTGTTAGCACGCCTGGCGAAATGCTTAGCGGCGTTTTGTCCGTGTTTACGTTTTGAGTTCAAATACCGCCCAGGTGTTGACTTCGCCTTTCATCCCCTCGGGACCGATACAGTAAGTATCAGTCGATCACTGGGATCGATGTAATCGTCTTATCCCTTACCTCGAAACTGCTGGCCTTGTTCCAAAATTTTAAACTGTTTTTATCTTTATTATTATTATTATTAATATTGATAGTAGTAGTAGTATTTGATGACCCGCACAAACAGTTTCTCATGTCTTTTTTCTAGGTTCTAGTCTGTATCAGGGGAACCTACATGGAAGAATACATTATCATACAGAGAGAAACTAGAAAAATATGGCCGTTTGCTCATAAATTTTACTGAGAAAAGATAAACAAAAGCAGAAACCGTCGGTTTTTAAATAAATTTTCACTTTTTTCTTTGTCTATTCGTAGATGTAAAGTGTCTGCCCGAAACTTAAACAAAATTATAGAAATTTAAACAAAAATAATGAAAACCAACCTAAATCCATGAAGCTTAAGTAGTATGGACAAAAAAAAAAAATGACCGAAAATTAATGAAAATATTTCAGAGCAAAATACATTTATTAAAAAAATGAAGCTTTTATAGATACTAACGCAAAAGTTCGGTAACAACATCATCGCCACACACACACACACTAACACACTCATATGAACACATTCATACGCAGGCAAATGTATATGCTCGTAGATAGAGGGAACAGTTTTTTATGAATATTTTTATAACACACAACCTTGTTCAAGTTTTAACTAAGTATATATATATATATATATATATATATATATTTATATCCATACTTAGTTAAGTGTATATATATATATATATATATATATATATATTTATATTTATATCCATATATATATTTATATCCATACTTAGTTAAGTGTGTGTATATATATATATTTATATCCATAGGAAAATAATTCTGAACTATATAATAACAGCAATAACACTGAAAACGTAGCTTCATTCTATGCCAACAATATATGAAGCCGTCTCAAGCTGAAAGAAGAGCTTTTTGGCATCACTGTAAACATAAATGGTGCCTATTTATCCAGTGCTTTCACACAAACACAGAACGATGGTTTTCTTGCTTACGATCTTAAAACCACAACCGTTGTAGTTCAGAGTGATGCGATGTCGCTATCGAATAGATCACGTCATTTGAAACTATATACAGAGCAGTTGAAAGGAAAGGCGGATTTCGAAAACTGCTGAGAAAGTGCCTCGTACGCAGAGGTGTAGTCTTCTCATATATGGAACGAAAAATATGAAGCTCACCTTAATAGACTTCGGTTCTTTTTTTTAATTTTGTTCACTGTATGTGGAAGTGGTGGGCACAGACTGATGTCTAACGATAAATGTTCTGTTGGATACACTATGGCTATGGAAATTCTGTTGAAGCCCGGTGCTCACAGTGATATTCTACTGAGTGGATGTGGATTGAAACGTTTTAAGTGCTAGCATAAGACAGGCATATCAGCACAAGTCCGCAGATCTTGTTCAGATATAAGGTCCCTAGACCCCTAACTCTCTACTGAACTCTACGTCTGAAATTTTCAGCAGATGCAAGCATACATACACATTTATTTTGAAGAAATGGATAATTCAGTCTATTCCTGATTAACATGTTGATGTGTTTTACTATATATATATCTTTACGTTTGTATATGAATATAAATAGATGCACACAAGAGGGAGAGATACACACACACACACACACACATATTCCTTTATGAGCATACATACATACAGACACACCCAGGCACATGTATTTGTATGAATGTGTGTGGATGTATTTGAGGGTGTGTGTGTGTTTATGCACATGCGTGTAAGTACAGTTATGAATTTGATATACGGAAGACGAGAATCCATTAGCTAACGAGTTCTTATTTTGTTTAATATGCAATGATATGTTTGGACAATGTATATGAATATGTAACCACGAATATGTTTAAGTATCACTATTCATTTACAACGTCCAGGTTTGTGGTCGAAGTATTCCTGTCTCAGATATCTTAGATATACGCAGAATTATGAGATAGAATCGAGTTATATATATGTATATGATTATATATATAAATATATATATGTGTGTATGTATATGCATGTGTGTATGTATATGCATATATATAGGCATGACTATATTTCTGTTTGTGTGTGTATATATATGGGTGCGTATGTGAAAAAGATAAGCAGGATGATGCAATTTATATCATTTATTTACTAAGCACGTTTCCCAGTACATATATACACATACACACACACGTACGTATATACGTATATATATATATATATATATATATATATATATACTGTATATATGTATGTATGTACATACGTACGTATGCACGTATCTCTGTCTATGTGTCCATGTATATAATTTTGCCCATACTATAAATAAATTTTCCAAGTATAATTCAATGTGAAGTCTTACATGTAATGATTCCTTCTTTTGTTTTTCCTAAAGATTTTTGTGCCAAGGAAGAAAAAAACGAAATGAAATGAAAAAGAAGTAAATAAATAGAAAAACGATAAAAATAAACATGCGATCAAGTCAGAAAAATTCCATAACATTTCGACAATCTGTATTTATTTACATGTATGTATAAACACACACACACATATACAGGAACGACCGACACACACATATATAATAAATCATATTGGTGTTCGATCAGTGTCTAATGTAAACAACTGCCGTTTATATTGGTAACTCCGTGTATGTTATTGAACTAATTCTCTTCTCATACACGCCGGGCGTGCATAAGAATAATCACAATTACTAGTTTCCATGACAACAAAATAATAAAATAAAGTCAGATATGGAGACAAAAATTATGAAAAAACAAACACATTTAATAGTGTTATATGTATGTGCATATATATATATATGTGTGTGTATGTGTGTATATATATATGTGTATATATATGTATATGTGTGTGTGTGTATGTATAAATATATATATGTATATATATGTGTGTGTGTAATATGTTTGTGTATGTATATATGTGTATATGTATATATGTGTATGTATATGTGTATGTATATATATATGTATATATATATATATATATATGTATATATGTGTATGTATATATATATATGTATATATGTGTATGTATATATATATATATATATATATATATATATATATATATATATATATATATATATATATATATATATGTATATATATATATATGTATATATGTGTGTATATGTATATATATATGTATATATGTGTATATGTATATATGTGTATATGTGTATATGTATATATGTGTATATGTATATATGTGTATATGTATATATGTGTATATGTATATATGTGTATATGTATATATATGTATATATGTGCATATATATATATGTATATATGTGTGTATATATATATATATATATAAGCTATTTTCTAATTGCATTTGGCGAATTAAAATGACTACAGATGTTAACAACATGGAGATAACAACGGTACATGCACAAGTCCACCCTGTGTCTGGACACCATATCGCCATATGCATAATTCTGATACGGACTTTTACTTCAGGAGTTATAAAGATTGGTAACAAAAGAATTAGGAAACGAAGAATTTAGCAATAAATTTTGTCAAAGATTTATGGTCTGGAATCAGGTTTTTTTTTGGCAAAGTCTGTCTTGGTTTCTACATTAGTTCTATGAATATTCAATGTGTTTTTGTATATTCTTTGCAATGCCTCCTTCCTCTTGTGGTTATCCTTATCAACGAAATATAGGAAGGTACATACGCACACATACACAAACGCAAAAGATACAGACACACACACCCACATATAGCATTTGTTGCGTACATAGCAAGATGCACGACTCCCACAGATGAGATAAGAGAACCAACAATATCTTTACTCCACCACCCTAATCTTCTATCGTGGTTCAGAATACAATGCATGTAAGAGACAACTGCAGTGGATTCACTAAGCACATTGGTAAAACGTGTACAGAGAACCAAAAAATATCAGGTTCACCTTATTTCACATAAGGAATTGACAGATTGAAACCGATAGAATCCCGTATTTGTGTTCGTATTTGTCCCACTTGACAACCGGTGTTCGTTTGTTTAGTCCATGTAACTTAGCGATTCCTGTGGGAACGAGACCGATCGTATAAGATCCAGTCACAAAAAAGTGAATAGTTATGTGTCAATGTGTTCGAATAAACACTTCAAGACAGTACCCCTGCCTGGCCGCCGTCTGATGACGGAAGGAAGTAAAATGTAAAGCATATAGACATATAAAACAATCTATCCATCTATCTGTCTATGCAAACATACATATGCATCCATATTTCTATAATCATACCTGTGTGTGTTTGTGTGCAATGGTGTGTATAGTTTTCTTCACAGTGAACTAATGATCTGGCATCAGAAACATTGCCGTCACACGATACAAATTTGATTGAATGGAGAGCTCTGTTGATAGCAAGACAACTTTATAAACTAATTGCTTTCATTTCAATTGTAATGACTTTAACTACAGACTTAGATCGCTTCATGAATATTAATTAACCATTGATACATGATTGCTGATGCTTTCTACTCCCAATAGATATTGGCATACTTTAGTCTCACTTTATCAGAGCAATAGCATTTCCTAATTGAAATATTAATGGCACTTTTAAATGTTCACCTTGTTAAGCCACTGGCTTAGTATTCTAGTGAATGTAATACTAGTCATTGTTATTATAATAGTTTTTATTATCTTCGGTACTCGTCCTGGATTCGAACTGGGGAACTTACAAACGGTAGCATGTATTTGTGTCTACAGCATAAAATCATGTTACTAGATCTCATATAAACCTGCTGCCCTGTGTTGATACTGGTACTTTCTTGCAGTGTATCTGGTCTATATAAAACACCAAGGTTATCTATCATAGAGAGAGTAAATAATCCCAGCTGTAAAGAATAAAGTATCTACCAAATTTCGTTGAAACGTCATTGATAAACGTGAGATAACGTTAAATGAAAATACACAAAGTATCTCACAGTAAGATCGAACTAGAAACCACAGGTTAGCTAATCAAACTTTCAACCACACAGCCATGATACATTAAATATCAAAGTCCAGTTACAATTATTTTCTCATTTCCAATGTTTTAATATTTCTCTTACATACAACTAATATTGGCGTTCTAACATTAAAAGTTTCTGGTGTTTGATGTAATTTCTTCAATTAATATATTTATTCAATATTACATAATAATTACCAAAGGGAAAACAGAAAAATACCGAAAACAAAAATGGTGTTTTTAATAACGTCTATGTTTATCACGGCAAATATAATATGAAGCAGTATTTTGTTTTATCTTTCGAATCATTGGTTTCAGAATTACAAATAAAAAATATTCTAGTTCTGTTAGTAAATTTCAAATGATCCATTTGTAGCTTTATTATTTCTTGTATTTCGCCTCTCCATTCCCTCCACCGCCATCGTACAGCAACAAATACACTAATTCATGTGAATCACGTTGCTTATTCGTCACAAATGAAGAGTATATGTCCTAGTGTATGTAACGTGGCATCTGTTAGTAGAGAATATACACATTTATATCTCGTCTGTTGCACTCAATCGAAAGTCTCTCCTCTTCTGTCCGTGTTTAAAACCAGATTTTAAATATCAGGTCATCCCATAAGTTCTGTCCGATTTTACCTTTTTTAAAATTGAATGAAATTTAATAGTAGTTTAGAATGTCTAATGGAATTAAAAATTGTTTTTATGCATTTGTGTACATTTAAACTAATTAAATATTATTTTACAGAATAATAGAATGTAAATTTATATTAAAACCCTTTCTAGCATGGAAGTATCCAAAGAGCATTTAAGGCACATAATGCTTTATGAGTACAAAAAAGGAAACTCTGCAGCCGAAGCGACTCGAAACATACACTCAGTTTATGGGACAGAATGCTTGACTGAAAGAACTTGCAGAAGATGGTTTGCAAAATTCAGAAGTCGAGATTTCAACCTTGAAGATGAAGATTAACAGGACGGACGAAATACCGTTATTTTGTTCAACGCGTTAACCATCCTGCCAGCTTTCCCCCCTTCAAGTAATAAATTATATTGAGTGGAATATGATACGTTCTGTTATTGATAGCCCGTAATACATTGTATTGTGTCGTAATATTTAGCAAATATGAATCTTTTCGAAATATTATCCAGGTAAACGTGAGTGATTATGTTATCATATTTAGTGGTTTATGATACATTCTGTTATTAATATCTAGGGGAAAATTGTATCTTACTATATAATATCTTGGAAATATGGTCTTTTTTGTTATGATATGCAGGTAAACACGAGCGAGTATGCTATATTGTCTAGAGAAAATACATTCTATTATCCAAGTGAACGAGGTGTTATGATCTATAGATGTATTTGATATTTCATTTAAATGTGCATATTTAGATATTTCATATTCTCTTCTAGGATTCATATGATGAGATATAA
Organism: Octopus bimaculoides; assembly: GCF_001194135.2. NCBI lineage: Eukaryota > Metazoa > Mollusca > Cephalopoda > Octopoda > Octopodidae > Octopus > Octopus bimaculoides. Next base: position 8,456,829 of record NC_069002.1, on the reverse strand, counting down.
TCTACCATTCACAGTTACCGCAGTTGCAGTTTCCCATTTACATGTTCCAAGTTATACTTCACATTGGTCGAGGAGGAAGAAAAACGAACTCCATACCTCCATATCATTTGAAGGCATTATTTTGGGGTTTGAAAGCTAAGGCCCGAAACACATGCCTGAGTGGGGTTTCTTCTCTGAAGATCTGCTCTTCATCTCTCTTGAGAATTTCTTGCCACTATAACCTACTTTAAGAAAAATACCCGTTAAAGATTTAAACAAACACAGTCAGAAGATATCATTCATAGAAGCTAGAACTCAGAGTTAGTATTTAAATCACAGTTAGTAGTTGCCATTCACTGTTACAGCCAAACAAGGCCTCCTCCATGGACGGTCTACCAAGTGTTGTATTGTGACAGCTTTTTCTTTACAAGTCAATAATAAAGTCATTTATAAGTTGTGGCATTATTCCTAAAAATGCTAAGTCCATTAGGGAAGGCGCGTGGCTTAGTGGTTTAGGTACTCAACTCCCCATCTTAAGGTCGTGAGTTCGAAACTCTTCGACCTGTTGTGTCCTTGAGCCAGATACTTAATTTAACGTTGCTGAAGTTCTCTCAGCTGGCAAAAGTGAGTTCCACCTGTTATTCAAAGGACTAGATTTGCCACATTCTGTTTCACTCTGAATCTCCCTGAGAACTATCTTAGGGGTACACGTATCCTGCATGTTACTTTCGCGAGCAGGCTGTTCCGTTGATCAAATCAACTAGAACGTTCGTCATCTTAATCGACAGTGCCAGTTACGTCTTTAAACTAGCTTATCTTTCTGTGCCTTTCTTTTACTCTCACCTTTATCACTCTCTCTCTCTCTCTGATTGTGCGTGGACGTGTATGTGTGTCTTTGCATATGTGCGTATACGCACGTGCGTGTGTATGTTTTGCAACCTACCGAGAAGAGGGCAAACAGTCGGAGACAAAGCTAATAATGATAAAGCTGCTTGAAATTATTGTTTATTCACCAATCCTGGCTCAACATTGAAACAAACTATTGGCAGATGACCTTTGGATAAAACTCAGTAAGATATAATCAAATATATTTTATATGTAATCAGCTTTTACTATTAAGAAATACGAATTGCATTGACCAGAAATGGGAGAAAAAAGAGAATTGAATTAATTCTGCCTTTCTTCCCTAAGGCTATTAACGACTTAAAAAGGAGGTAATTCGATTCAATGCGAAAGAAAATAGGAATGGTAAATTTCATTCGAAGGTAGTCTTACCACCTCACAACACACCTTACTTTGCTATGCTTACCTATCATTAATTTCCGAACTTAATTTCAGTGTCAGAACCAGACTGTATAAAATATAGGGGTAGGTGTAAAGTAAGAATGAGACAATAGAAATAGGTTCGCGTGTACTTTAAAACACGGTAATTCTTACGGCTTCCGGAGGTTTTTGTGACGTAGAGAGTTTCGTGCTTTTTAAGACTTCATGTTATCTTTTACTCATTTCAGTCCCCTTGGGCAAGTGTCTTCTACTATAGCCTCGGACCGACCAAAGCCTTGTTGTGAGTGGATTAGGTTCGGCAAAAGAGACCGATAAAATTCTTCAAGGCGGTGCTCCAGCATGGCCAGCGTTCAATGAGTGAAACAAAGGATAAAATGTGTAAAGATAAAGTAGTTTAATTTATTATTTTTATTCCACTTGCTCCAGTCATTTCACTGCAGCCATGCTGGAGCACTATCCTGAAGAGTTTTAAGTCGATCAAATCGACCCCCAGGATTTCTTTTCTTAAGTCTAGTACTTATCCTGTCGGTTACTTTCGCGAACCGCTAAGTTACGGGGACGTAAACACACAAACTCCGATTGTCAAGCAATCTGACACACACACACACACACACATATATATATATATATATATGTATGTATATATGACGGGCTGCTTTCAGTTTCCGTCTACTAAATCCCCTCACATGGCTACAGAAGAAGACGCTTCAATGTGCCACGCAGTGGGACTGAACCCGGAACCATGTGGTTGGGCAGCAAATTTCTTACTACACAGCAACACCTGCGCCTATTCAATTGTATTAACCTTTTAACATGAAGGGAAAACGGTATTTCATTCCAACAACTGCATCACAGAAATTGGACACCTGAGATTCACGGGGACATAACTAACAAAATAAATGGAACACTTTCCTTAAAAATGTAACTTCTCTAATGGGAAAACTTGTACCTTACACAAAGAAGAACGATAAATGTTTAAACAAATGCGCATGCAAAGACGTATATCAATGTAATTAGGAAAAGTTATATGAATAGTTAATTCGGGTGTGGTGATTTACACACGAATATTTTCCATCGACTAACTGCGCCAAAATTAAGCTTTCGCTTATCGGTAATATAATCACAGAGAAAAAGGAACACACACACACACACACACATATATATGCTTGTGCATGCATATATATATGTATATATATATATATATATACATAAATAGATACATTATAGATATGTGAGTATATATATATACATATATGCATACATGCATGCACAAACATATATATATGTATATACATATGTAAGCATATATAAATATATGCACATGTATTCATATATACTGATACATATATATAGATATATGTATTATATTTTATATGTGTCTATGTATGCGTGTGTATGTTCCTGTGTGTGTGAGCTGGATAGCTCGTAGAAAGTGACACATTAATTGAATTATTTAAGTGAAAGGAAGTTTTGTGGTAAAAGTATATGCGACATTGAGCAAGTAATATGTATATATATATATATATATATACATATATATTTGAGGCTATACTATTTTCGGAGGAATGGTAAACACATCTCTTCTGCTTATCAATTTATAGAGTAAATTTACATGGCAGCAAAACCATTAATTACTTTCGAAATTTGGACGTCTTGATGACAAGTTTTACATTTTCCTCTCAATAATCTACAAAAGCACACAAGCAGACACAGAAACGCATGAATGTACACACACATTACACAACAAACAGAAACGCGCACACAGATGCATACATACAACTTCGTATTCACAGACACACGAACATACACACATATGTATATACATATCTGTATGTATGTATGTGTATACTTACACATTTATGTATATATGTAAACACACATATACATACATACATACATTTATACATACTTACATGAGAGTTCTATGCTGATTATTTTATCAATAAACGGAATGGAAATGTACTTCTGGGTTTATAGATCGAAATAAGAAATGTGTTATCATATATTAAACACCTACCCTCTTCTTACCAAATAACGTCAATTATTGGTTTATTCCTGACTACGCTGATATAATTCTTACGCATGCGTATATCTTCAATTATTTAACTAGACTTTGTTGCAGCTGTTTCTCTGTTTCAGCTAATTCGTCACTCGTGGCTTGATATGTTGATTTGTTTTTTTCTTATAAGCTTTTCATCATTTCACTCTGTATTATTGAATAAATTTTCACTATCTCTACAGAGGAGTCTTATTATCATTCTCGTCACTTCAAACGCGAAGTGTTTCACCAAATTCTGTTCTTTAGTGTTTCGAGTTCCAGTCTATAAATATTATCCGATTTCAACGGCGTATCGGCGACCTAGTTCCCAAAATTCCCACGTGAAAGGAATACCAGTCCTTTCACAGGGGAATTTTATTTATTTAAGGTATACATTAAAGGGCGAAATTACTTATTTAAAGGGTAAATAGTTATGGGTTATTCATTTCTCGTTGCGCTGGTGAACCGGAGAAACGTACAACAATGTGTTTTTTTTTTCCTTAGGAAAACAACGCTCCGTCTGGTCCGGGAGCCGAAACTGCGACTTTGTAATCACGAGAGCAAGAGCCTGATTGCTATACGTTTCAACACGACACGCCAGTCTTTTGTGTCACTCTTTGGCTTACTTAGACCTTTAATTCCATGCATTGCGTCTTTGCCAATAAACATCAGTTATAGCCGAGAAGTCATGGTTCTCGATGAGAGTGCGAAAGTCGCCAAAATATCAGATAGCATGGCCTAGTGATTGTCACAGAAGCAGAGGTTAGTAAAGCCTACCATAAATTGTACAATAACAGCGGAGTTGGGAGTAAATTCTCCAATAAATGTCCTCTGATGAAGTCTTCATCAAATGTTGGTGAACATTTTCCCGTCAAAAACAAAATCTTTTGCCGAGGATATCTATTTTTAAGGCTTGTACTTATTCTATCGGTTATTTTGGCGAACGGCTATCTGATAGCGACGTAGATATATGAACACCGTTTATCAAGCTGGGACGGCGTATATAGAGGGAATTCCACACACACTCTCTCTCTCAAACACACACACACACACACATCTCTCTCTATATATATATCCGTGAGTGCGTGTGTGTATAAATGAAACAGAAGCAGCGCTAGAGCTTCCACATAGTTTCTGTCTACCAAATTTACGCACAAGCTTTTCGATGTTCGGGTGGGCAACGAGACTTTAGGCAGAAATACGTGGCTGTAAAGCAAGGTTATTGGCCCCACTACCATACACGCACGCACGCACGCACGCACACACATATAAGAATTTAAGGATTGGAGAAAACGCATGTTATAATTGCATACTTTATTCCTACATATGTTTCAAAGGATTACAACCTGTGTGATCCATAGGGATCTTTGATATTAAAATTGTAACCTTCTCATCAGGGCCACTATCCGGCAGCGTCCAATTCTCT
>NC_069002.1:8446803-8450758 GCF_001194135.2 Octopus bimaculoides | reverse complement strand
TATATATATATATATGTATATATATATATATATATGTGTGTGTGTACATATATGTATATAAGTGTAAAGCTAACACATATGCGCACACTTACATGGGTACATGAATAAATGTCTACCTGTGTCTGGACGTTTCATTCTGTTCAAATAGCTGTGTGCGTGCGTTATAATATATCTGAATATCTTTCTCCTAACTCCTTTGAATGTCTCATTGTTTCCTTACCTTTAACACATATTCACATTGCCTCATTCCCCTTTTTCTTTATCTTTCATTGCTGCCTTAGTATAAGGTCCTCCCTTTTTTATGGGACAGTCACCACTTTTTCTCTGAGTTTTACTCGCTTTCTATTCTCTTTCAAGTCGTTGGTCCGCACATTATATATATATATATATATATATATATATATATATATATCGTCCAAAAGTACATATACGTTTCTATATTTTGCCTGACACTTTTCAATCTCTCTCACTCTCTTATATTCTTAAACATTATCTTCAAGCCTCTCTTATTCATCCAATTACTTTCTCTTTCTTTTTGTCTCTCCCTCTCTTTCACACATACACACAAAGATTTCTCTTCCTCAGGAAATATGAAGATTTCCTGGCTGCGGAAATCAAGTAATTATGTCGAAATTATGAAGACAATATAAATGAAGAATAAAGCAAGCAACAGTCAGATAGATATATATATAAACATACGTACACTCATACACAAACGCATACATACACAAGCACACGGGTACATCTATACACACACAAACATACATACAATTTTTTGTACGCAAATATACAAATATAAAAATGAATATATATATATATTGATATACCTATGTTTGTCTATATATAAACATATGGAGGTATATATGGATGTGTATGTGTGTGTGAGTGTTTATAATTGATATATAGTCATATGTACTCGCGTCTATACGCTTTGTTATACCTGTTGACAAGAAAGATGATCACGCGGCGTGTCGAGAACAAGACTCACTCCAGTGAAATAAGTAATATACTTTAGGAAATTGATGTCTGAAACATCTCCATCACATTTAATTATTTATACACACACACACACACATAAATGTATATGTGTATATATGTACATGTATATTTAATATATTTGTGTATATATATATGTGTTTGTATATGTATGTATATATATATATATATATATATATATATATATGACGTAAACGTTCTTACTTACAGATGCATGTCTGTGATTCTTAGTGAGGCCGAGTAAGAGAGACACACAGTAATGTGGGTGAGAAACAGTGAGATTGAAGAAGTGTACCAAACGATTTGTAAATTAAAGAAAAAGATGTCTCCAACTTTATATTTTTCTCATAACACATCTGACATTATTCTCTATGTTTGAATTAAGCATTAATATTTAATTATGAACTAAAATGACAAATGTTACGATATATAACTTTACTGAGTTTGTTACGTGTATTGAGACGCCGTGTGTAGTTTTACAAAACGTATTTCACCCTGCGTCATGCCTGTGTGTGTCTTATATCCATGAAACTAACGAGAACTGTTATTGGACACCCTCTTTGCTAGTTACAGTAACGAAATACCTCTGATATCACACTTCTCATTGTTTAATGTAGGAAGAGATGAAAGTTTCTATCTCGTTTCATGAAGAAACGGTAATTGCGACAATTTGACGAATGACTCGGTGACAGGTTGCAGGGCCAAGTTCAACCATGAGTGTGAAATAGATCACCGTTTGAAGCCTAGGTATGGTTATCGTTGCACAGAACTTTGCGTATTCTATAATGCAACAACGGTTGAACGATGCCTGAATAACAGGTGGTGGTCGAATTAAATTAGCTGCACCATACTCTAACACGATTTAAATAATTTTGTCTCGCGTGTGTGTGTGTGTGTGTGTGTGTGTATGTGTGTGTGTGTGTGTGTGTGTATGTGTGTGTGTGTCTGTGTGTGTGTGCGTGTGCGTGCGTGTGCGTGCACGTTTCCTTTTTGTTCACCACCACCACAGCGATACACGACCAGTGTTGGTTTGTTTACATTCCTGTAAGGAAACACTTCGGCAAAGGCGACCGATGGAATATGTACCACACTGGTGTCGATCTACTCGACTAAATCCTTGAAGCCAGAGCTCCAGCATGGTCACAGTTTAATGACTGAAATATGTGAAAGATAAACTATAACATTTATTTTGAATTAATTAATTATTCAAAAGGATATAAAAATACATTAAAATTTTATAGATTTATCGAATTAGGTATTAAAAATTTATCATTGCCAAATTTATTATTTGAAGACATTTCTTATTTGTATGGAAATGATTAAAAATCATATTTGAATTTGAATATCAATGGAACAAAATGCTTTATAATATTTTAAAAATTTATGTAATTTACATAAATTGGTTTTAGTTTGCGAAATTTGTTACTCTTAAAAAAATTCTTCGTAGCTGTTTAGTGTTATTTTGTAAGTTTTTCTATCACTCTGCCCCTTTTTTTTATGTCTGTGGTGGCAAGGGTCGTAGAAGACTGGTCAAATGAGACCACCAAGCATCAGCGTGAAGTTCTCCATAGCTATGTCGAAGTCCTCACCAAACTGATCCTCTAATAAAGGGTTTGTCATGGTAACGAAATGTGCAACTCGAGTCTGATGGTAAGACGAGTGGTGCGCTTAAGATATTTCTCGAGGAGGAGATCATATTTCTTTTACTAGAAACTAGTCAATACTTCCTGTAGAGTTTTCTGATTGGATTCATCCAATACAGTTGATCTATTGGCATTTTTTCTTATTTTTCTCGTGTCTTTCACGTGCACATTTATATAGGTTACGTTTTTCATTTCACGATTTTGACAAATTCTCCTCTCTGTTACTGTGTCTAGGAATCTTTGCAGCGATTTTCGTCTTTAATCGCATCGTGGTGTATCTTAGTGTAAAATAAATTAGTTCTGTTCGTCCTTTAGCACTCCATTGTTGGAAGCAGGAAATAGTTATTGTGTCGAAAATTGCTACATAACTATTTTGAGATGATATTTTCTAAATCTCCCCCTCCCGAACACCATCATTACCAACATTAACCTATTACCTACCAGTGATCTCATATGAGATCACTTAAAAATTACAAACTTCATAATTATCTGTCAATATTTACACATATCTAACCTTTTTGCTATATCTACTAGGTATATTTCTCTGATATTCAAATGAGGTTTGCTAATTTTCACCCAATATATCGCTTATTTCTATTTAAAATGTTATTTTTAAATGTTATTTCATCATTCCAGCGTATTTCTAAGGTTGTTTTATGCTAGAAATCAAAGTTTTATAAAAAAAATTCCAGTCAATAGAATTATGGGAGATAATGGGTTAATATCGTCACAACCAATGGTAACAATACTAACACCTTAAAAAAAAATGAAATAACATCAATAACAAAAACACTACGATTAAAAATCAACCCACACAACTCAATCGCTTATTATGGCGATTTCAGCATTCTTGATCGTCATTAAAAACAGAACACGAGGTTCATACTGAAGTTCTCCAGTGGTTTATACAGGCACATTGCTTAAAAACATTCAGAGCCCTTTTACTTTTTCACAAACATACTTGAACAAGACAAGTAGCTTCTACAAATCAATTCAAAACTGAAAGTAACTACTTTAAAAGTCGCTAAATCATTAGTGATAGTTTATTTTATCCTATATATTGGAAATTCTACTTAGAAAATCGGGAAAAATAGGTCAAATAGTAAAACTAGGGAATGTATTTAAAATAAAAGAGCTACTTCTAAATCGTGAAACTAAAGTATTTATTTGAATATTCTCATCAAAATGGGATGAAGAAACATAAAAAGAACTTGAAAATGTAAATTGAGGCAATTGAAGAAAGTTCTTATGGCTTCTATCTTAAACGATGAATAATTACAAATTCCCTCTCATATATACATAAATACACACACACA
>NC_069002.1:8445146-8446793 GCF_001194135.2 Octopus bimaculoides | reverse complement strand
TGTGTGTGTGTGTGTGTAATTTGTGATGCACACGCACTCAAGAGGGAACACTATCTTAAATGTAGCGTTGATATTAAGTATTGTATATGAGAGGATTCGTGGCGGTGCAACGCTTAGTGGTTGGGGTGTTAAACTCATGATCGTAAGGTTGCGGTTGCAATTCGTGGAACGGGCACTGTTTTCGATTCTTGAATAAAACATTTTATTCCACTTTGATAATAATGTCTTCGTTATTGACCTCAAAGGGTTTACATTCTTTTCTTTTCTTTTCTAGGCTCAAGGCCCGAAATTTTGGGAGATGAGATCGACCCCAGGACAGAACTAGTACTTAATTTATCGATCCTGAAAGGATGAAAAACAAAATTGACCTCGGCGGAATTTGAACGCAGAACTTAAAGACAGACGAAATACCGTTAAGCATTTCGCACGGCAGGCTAACGTTTCTTATTTCTTTATTGCCCACAAGGGGCTAAACATAGAGGGGACAAACAAGGACAGAAAAAGAGATTGAGTCGATTACATCGACCCCAGTGCAGTGTGGTTAATAACATATCTTTTAATTTTTACTTGTTTCAGGTATCAGACTGCAATTATGCCAGCGCACCGTCTGCAAGGATTTTAGTCAAACAAATCTACTCCAAGCTTCTTTTAAAAACCTGATATTAATTTCGGCATTCTCTTGTATATATGTATGTGTGTGTGTATGTTTGTGTACACACACACACACACACACACACACACACACAAATATAAATGCGGATAAGATCAGTATTTTAAAATATCGATTTTATCAAGTGGCCAGCATGGGAATAAAAACCATCAAAGGTAATAATTATTTAAAATCATAATTTAGGGTATCTAAGAGGCACCACCACGCTGAAAATACGACAGACTTCTTTCAGTTTCCGTCCACCAGATCCACTCAAAATGCTTTACCTGGCCCGGCACTGTAGCAGTAGATAAGAGCCGAAGATGCTACTTTGTCGTTTAGCGATCTAACTTCTTACCAAACAGTTAAGTCTGCACCTATATTTAGGCAAATGATTAGCACATTAATTCTAAAATACAAGAATTAAAAATAAAATACATTTCTGCTACTAGGAAACGTCACGTCTCTGCGAATTGACTGACGCATTAGAAGTAATCAGTGGTTATGACAACTGATTTATAAAAAGAGTGATTTGAATAGATTCAAATTATTGTATACCTTCACCATACAAAAGCGATAAGTTATTGGAATTCGGTGAAACTTCAAAATAATTCTAATCTATTACTTCTGTATGAAATCTGCCACTGCGAAGTGCATCAAATATATGTATATCAATAAGCGCTGTTATAGCTGCATCCGGAGCGTGTGATACGAATATTTTTAGCCATTCTTTAAGAGACCTATATCAGATGAGGTTCAATAAATTAGGTTCAGACCAGATATGATATACCTGCTTGTATTTATGTCTGTACACATAAATAGATGCATACATGTATGTATGTACGAACACACGTACGTACGTATGTATGTATGTTCTCATTCAGTTTTATTTCAAGATTTCTTGCCAATAGAGAAAGATCTAAGGCTCCTTCATTGAAATTTCAACATTAACCAGAGAGTATGTTTGTATGTGTGTGTGTATATATATATATATATAT
>NC_069002.1:8438119-8444998 GCF_001194135.2 Octopus bimaculoides | reverse complement strand
TTTCAAAATAAGCAACACGGATTCCAAAGATGATTGCAGTACGCACGTTTCATGCTACTCCATTTATTTAAGTAATGCGAGCATTGCATTAAATGCAATATGAAGAGCAATCTTCAGCTGCACGAAAATGCAGAAAATAACAGTAGAATAGACATATTATAATTATGGCAACATTTCAAATCCAAGTGGGAGAAAGAATACATAAAAATCCAAGTGGGAGGAATGGATTCATGTATTCTATATATATCCTTTTGGAATGTTTTTTTGTATAATACCATATTCAATCTTGAATCTAAATCTATACCGTGTGTGTGTGTGTGTGTGGGGGGGGTTATATGTGCAGATTTGTATGTTTTGCTTCAGGTACATATTCTCATCCATATAGTTGCACGTCTGGGGATGCTCATATATACTGAAATGATAAACTATATATAAAATATATATATATATTTATTGGATACCGATATCGAGTTTAAATTAGAAGGGCAGATAATTTAAGTAATCAAGAGTTTTCTAGAATTCATATATGTCATTCCTGAAGATGGGACATTTGTAGGCTCGTGTTTCTACCTAAATTTGTATCATCAGTACAACCATTTATCTATTTTATAGCAATACACAAAAAAAGAATAGAACGCAATTACGGTCTTGTTAATTTTCCCCATGACCGCTGCTATATATTTGAACAACAAAATCGATGAGGAGCATATTTAATAGCATACAAAATAAATTTTTGTTTCATTGAAATTTTCTCGGCCTCTAGAGACAGGTAGGTGGTAAATTGTATCAAGTCAAAAGGATTTCTTTTTTCCTTAATGGCTTGTCCATTTTGAACAGTTCAAGACTTCTGAGATTTTATCTCTTAATCAGAAAAACAATGGTGTATAAAACCGGCTGTTATATAAGATTGATAATTATGATTTCATAGATAAAATATTAAAAGATTGAAGTAAAACTGTCTTTCGTCGTTCAATTTCCTTTCAGTTAATAACGTCAACAACAGAAACAACAATAAATAATAAGAGCCACAACAACAGACAACAACAACAACAGCAGCAACTACAACAAGACTGACAACAACTTACTTTTCTCCAACATTATTCAATTTCCTGGAGGAGAAATCAATTCAATTCAGCATTTAAAAATTCGCCAGACTTACGAAAAATTGTTGCAACTACATCTTGGTATAAAACTTACTGTCTTGTTCGTGTTTTGAGGCTAGTTGAAGATTAAGATAAAAATGAAAATATCTCGTATTGCAAAATCAGAAGAGCAGCTTTCTCACTTATGTTTGTAGATTTTTGGGCGAAATATTGGAACGAATAATGCCTACTGTCTGGTATAATGAAATATTCTTAAAGAGCATGCTGTTCATATTGATATTTCTAATATCGTGGATGTGATGGTGGTGGTGTCGATGGTAGTGATGGCTGAGATGATAATGGTGTTGGTGATTATGAGACTAGTGATGATGATGGTGGTGGCGGTGGTGATGAAAGTAGCGGTGGTAGTTGAATACATTTATCATGTTTCTTCATGATATTAGAAGACTTAAAACTTTAGAAGCTCATTCGCGAAAATCTTCACGTTAAGATAGCAAAAGTAAAAGATGACGACGACCACGATGCAGACGGTGAGAATCATGCTAATGATGATGATAGTGGTGGTGATGGTAGTGGTGGCGGTGGTAGACATGATGTTGCTTGAGGCTCTTGTAGTTTTGATGTTAATTGTTATTGGAGAGATGTTTGGTAGTGAAAGACGTAAAGTGGAAACAGTATGGTGTCTGACGATTACAATGGTGGCAACGATGTTGGTGAGTGTAAATCCTCAGGGATGTTTTTGTAAATATATATTTGGACAAACATACGGCATATCTCTGTCTGTAGTTAATAAAAAAAAATGTTTTACAACCGTGGGGTCTCTACTTCAGTCCCGGTGCACGGTAACTCAGGCAAGTGTCCGCTGGTATATCAATAGACCAACCAATATCTTTATATGTTTATTGCCCAGAGGGGGCTAAACATACAGGGGACAAACAAGGACAGACAGGGGAATAAGTCGATTATATCGACCGCAGTACGTAACTGGTACTTGTTTAATCGACTCCGAAAGGATGAAAGTCAAAGTCGACCTCGGCGCAATTCGTTAAGCATTTTGCCCGATGTGCTAACGTTTCTTATTTATTTATTTATTGCCCATAAGGGGCTAAACATAGTGGGGACAAAGGGATTAAGTCGATTACATCGACCCCAGTGTGTAACTGGTACTTTCTTGTTTCCTAAAAATGAATTCCAGGTTAAGAAACAACTTGATGTGATAGAAAATTCTGAACACAGCACCATCAAGTTTAGTAAGACTAATTGAAAAAACCAAGACAACTAAAATCGTTTTCGAAACTGGTCCCCAATGTAATCAATAAAATAACAAACGCAACTGATCAGCCCTCATACTTACGGACAAACAATACAACTGTGCTTATTCAGGGAATAAGCTGAAGGGAAAAAATAAATAAACGTGATGGAAGACAACTGACTAGTTTTGAAATCAGGATGCCAATTTTAGACTAAATCAAGAAAAAAACGAAAATCAGAAGAAACAATGCTCAAAATTGTTCCCCTGTGTAATCGAAGTGATTGAAATAAACCAACGACCCAAGGGAAAATTAATGAATATTCATTATTCAAATCAAATAAATCAGTCACGTGTTATCTTCGAGAGAAAAACTATACAGCAATAAGAAACATATAAACGAACCCTCTTAAGCACATACACACACACACAGAGGGATGTTTAAATATACACACACAGACACGTGCACATATATGCATAGATACAAACAGATTAGGCTGCGTGTTTAAGAAGCTCAACTTGCAACCATGAGGATTCCAGTTCAGTCCCATTGCGCGGTACCTTGGACAATTAACTCTTGAAATAGCTACGACCAGATCATTTCACCCTGTGAGAACGACTATATAGCGCGTGTTTGTTTGGCTACAAAAAAAAAAGAAAAAAATTCTATCCCGAAATATAACAATATGTATCTGTATTTTAGTCTAAGCCCAGGAGGTCCTAAAACATATGACTAAGACGCTACAGACGGCAAAGTGCTGCGCGTCGGACAAATTGTTTCTGCATTTTAAAAAGGTCCAATTTTATCCACACGTCTTATCACATCGATTTGACTTTAGAATTACGTTAAACGCACATGTGTCGACGAGAAAAACTCAGTTTCTTAGGTAATAATGAAGTAAGTAGGTAGTTTCTTTGATTGAACTAACGAATATTGATCTTAGAAGCCGAACATAAGATCCAAGATATAAATATCTAATTTAGTTAATATACATTTAGAGAGACGTGTCGGAAGGAGGAAAGAATTAGAGCAGAAAGATAAAGAAGTGGTTGTATGATAGACTGGTTTATTGTTGGTGTATTTAGATGCTCATACATACATACATACATACATAAATGCCTACATACATATATTCGTGTGTATCTATCTATATATATATGTATGTGTGTGTGTATCTGTATGTGTCTGTGTGAGTATGATCCCAGAACGTATTCTTTTTTTATTCCTGGTAGTTTTCTTATCGCTTTTTTTTACCGAACCGCTAAGTTGCGCTGGTATTTACACACCATCATCACCGGCTGCCAAGCAGTGGTGGTGGGGTGGATTACAAACAGATATAAACACAAACGCATAAACATGCACATTGTTTTAATATCTTATATGCTTCAGCCCAAATTTTGAGGCCATGGTGAAGCACTGCCAAATATATATATGCGACGGGCTTCTTAGTTTCCGTCTACTAAATCCACTCACAAGGGTTTAGTCACATCAAGGTTATAGTAAAAGACACTGTCTCAAGTTGCCACGCAGTGAGACTGAACCCGCTACAATGTACACCTTTTACGATATAACCACGCCTAGAAAAGTATGCGCACACACGTTGCTACATATAAATGCACCACTTACATATGTATATATATATGAAAGGTAAAAGGATCAAAACCCCCTTCGGTCATGAATTACCATGGGATTGCACCTAGAAATGACCCTCCAAGGCACAAGTCCGGACAAAGTTGTTTGTGGAAGGCCAGCAGTCTCCCATGCATACCAGTCTCCTCTCTCCGTGCCACTGATGTTATCCAAGGGAAAGACAAAGGTTGATACAGCTGAGGCAACAGAGACGTCTCAACAAATTTCTACAGCTGAACGAACAGGGAGAACGCGAAATAAAGTGTCTTGCTCAAGAACACAACGCAGCCCGGTCCAGAAATCGAACTCACTACCGCATGATGCTATAACTGGAGCAATGTGAAATAAAGTGTCTTGCTCTAGAACACAATACACAGCTCGGTCCGGAAATCGAACTCACTACCGCATGATTGTGAGCCCGACGCTCTAACCATTGATCCTTGCGCCTTCATGTGTATGTGTGCGTATATAAATACATATATGTACATATCTAATCGGCACACAAATAGACAGCACACACAGGTTTTTGAATAAATATATATATATATATATATATATATATATATATATATATATAGTACACAGAGCTTTGATCTGTGTACTTACACAATAGATTTTAAACTCACACATTTGGCCTACACATGCATACATAATCACACACACGCACAGGTGCAGTCACAAGTATATAAACATACGCACTCACCTCATATAGTCTTGCCCACATGCATACAGACTTAAATACATATTCCATAACAAACACATATCTAAAAATATAGCCAAACCATTATATTCCCATGAAAATATCTTTTTTCATCGTTTAGAATGATAGCCTGATAAGTGATATCCTACAGTATATAATGGTAATTGATATTCTACATTGTGTATTGTAATCTATCTGTCCCCGAGCAAAACATTTAATTCTCTTCTTGCCTAGGGCTTCATGCCAATTTCACAAATAGCTATTTAGATTTTTCTTATTGATTTAGTTCTATCGCCCACTTTATACGCTTCTAGCGGATCCTCATGGAACAAACTGCACTGGTCGCGACAAGCTTGGTGTATCAGCGGGAGAGCATCAGTTGCTGTGTAGCTTTCGCTCAATGCATCTCCCTGCTCGAATTCACTGTGCTTTTTCTTGAATTACCTATGAGAAAAATAGTTTCGGTTTACGAGCACATCGTTGACAAACGGCTTTCAGGAACAAATTAGATTCGTAAACCGAGGTTTCACTGTGTAATTATGATTTTGTTTTTGATATGATAAAAGGTCCAACCTAATATGAAAATACTCGATAAAGAGAAGCAGAGATCAGTTATGTTGTATCTTATATCTCATGTTTTACTTGTTTCTGACAAACAGGGACAGAGACAAACAACAAGAACACAGGGAGGGGGAGAGAAAGAGGGAGACAGACAGACACAGACAAAAAGACAAGAACACAGGGTGGGAGAGAGAGAGAGAGAGAGAGAGAGAGAGAGAGAGAGAGTGAGAAGAGACAGACAGAGACAGGCAGACAGGAACCCAGAGAGAGAGAGAGACAGACAGACAGACAGCGACAGAGACAAGCAGACAGGAACACATGGAGAGAGAGAGAGAAAGTGAGAAAGAAAGCGAGAAAGAGAGAGAAAGAGAGAGAGAAAGAGAGAGGGAGAGCTGGAAGACAGGAATAATTGAAAGAAATGTTAAAACGAAACACTAAAACATCTGGTATCAAATAAATCATCATTGGATTAACACGGCCAAATGGGCCGCGCAAAAATTGCTGTGCCAAAACGGCTCAGCCAGAACGTCTCATAGCCCCGTTAGACAAACTATCATACGTTGTAGACATTTAAACACATTTTTACACTGAAAATTATTTCATCACTTCCTCTCATTAATTTCCATATTCTATACATGGCCCCTAATCTTTGTCCTCTGATCGTGACATTAAACAAACATTAAACAAACAATATTTATACCGCCTACCTCGTCGACGAAGCAAAGTTTTCATCTATCTAAAGTTATGCTTCATATAATAATAAATAATGGAGTAATTGTGAATTATTTTCTGAATATCAAAATGTCAGTGTATGTACGAGTTATGTCAATTTATTCAAACAAACATATATTTTATATTTACATATATTACAATATTATATTTCTCTTCGATATTTCATTCTTACACGCCAACCAATTTAATTACAATTTTAATGCTCTTTTCATATTTATTTACGTATGCTTTGTTGAATAATATTTGGAAGTATTTACATCTTTGATAATTGTATAGATTTCAATGACGACAATTAAATGATATTTCACATCTTTTCATGTTATTTTTGTTGTCTTTATAAGTTTTATCAAACTCCCAGGACTTAATAGCACATAACGCTAATAATCATAAATGCTATATCATTATTACTACAATCACCATCGCCACCAAAACCCTCACCAACACAGCACACTACTACTACTACTGCTCCTTCGGCGTCGAGCAGACAGGCTACGGAATATATGGTCAGCGGCATTTCTTCCAGCTGTTTACGTTCTAAGTTAAAATTTCACAGAGTTTGAATTCGCATTTCATCCATTCAGAGTCGATGAATTAAAGTACCAGTCAAGTACTGGACTCCTTGCAATCGACTTGCTCCATCCTCGCGAAACTACTTTTTAAGGCTTTTTTTATGAAAAGTAACGATAGATATATACAATTAGATGAACTGAGGTAAGAATAAAAGTCATTATTGTGAATTGTTAAAGAGATTCAAAAGCATACCGGTTTCGTAATGTTACTAATCATTGCTTTGAATGCACACCGAACACACACACACACACACACACACACATTATATATATATATATACATATATATATATATATATATATATATATACTCGAAATAGAGAGTAGGTACATAG
>NC_069002.1:8436859-8438109 GCF_001194135.2 Octopus bimaculoides | reverse complement strand
AAGATCCAAAATTACAGGTAAAAACTCAATTATAATCAATTTATAAAAAGTTAAAATTAAATTGAGCTTTATAGATTATAATATATATACTATCTTTATCATATATTTACTTTGTTTTATATTATACTCATTTATTGTGCTTTTAATTATTAATTTTTCTATATGTGATAGTGGATTTTCATCGATGAGTTCTTGAAACTTGGTTCTTTTCCCTAAAACTATATATTTTTATATATATTATTTATATATATATATAGAGAGAGAGTCCCTTGATATGATTTTCGAAAGTTGAGATACAAACACGTGGAGCTATGCAGCATCTGAGAGTGGTGACAGATGAACTTCCAGGAATTTGCTGATTAGAACCGAACGTTTTCCTCGAAATCGTTTTCATTCATACAAATGTCTTCTTCCCTCCTTCATTTATTCACCTCCGATCACTTTCTATATCTTCGTATCTCTCTATTTTTTATTCGCTATGTATTTCTCCTTCCATATTCATACCAAAAACCGCTATTTTCTTTCCATATACAACAGCCGTTTAATCTTTAAATTTGCCAATATCCTGCTATATTTATCTCAATTACCCAGCTCAATATCTACCCAAATTTTCGTCTTTCACTCAGAATCATTACTTACCATATCTACGTGTTTCCCTACAACCGTCGCTGCCATATCCGTTTCCATTTCCTATATTTCATAATTCTCTAGATATCACCATACTAATATTAGTTCTTTTTAATTCAATCATAAACTCACCACCTTCTAACATTTATGCTTCTTTTTATTCAGATTTTGTATGTACAAAAGGTTTCTTTCCTCACAATCGCTCTTTAAATTCCCAATCCGTTGATATTCAGCTAATTTTACATGCACGTTGTATATACGTGTGCATTTCCTATATACACAACACACATGCATACGAAAGTGAGTTGGTTTTTGTTATCTACATTCCAAAGATGGAGCTTCGTATCTTTATAAGAAATCAGTACCTTCCTTATACGAAAATTTCAAAAAGTAAGAAAAAAGACCACAGCATATCTACCTACCTACCTGCCTACATAGATAGATACATACATACATACCAATATGCACATCTACCTCCATATCAATCCATCTATCTATCTCTCTTTCTCTCTCTCTCACTGTGTGTGTGTGTGTGTGTGTATATATATATATATATATATATATATACGTGTGTGTGTATGTATGTATACATATATATATATATACATATGAGTGTGTGTGTG
>NC_069002.1:8434216-8436849 GCF_001194135.2 Octopus bimaculoides | reverse complement strand
ACATACATACATACATATATATATATATATATACATACATACATACATACATCCCTATCTATCTATCTCTCTGTATATATATATATATATATATGTATGTATACACAAATATCTGAGTATATTCATTATTTCTGTGTTGTGTGTACTAAAGGCGTTCATCTGGCATTAACGTTAGCAGGCTGGGCGAAATGCTTAACGGTATTTCGTTTGACGCTAAATTCTGAGTTCAAATTTCACCGAGTTCGACTTTGCCTTTCTTCCTTTCGGGGTCAATAAATGAAGTACCAATTGAGTACTGGGGTCGATGTGATCGACAACCCCCTTCCTCCCAAAATCCAGGCCTCTTGCCTATAGTAGAAAGCATTATTTCTTAGTTGAATGCATACGCTGTTGTACAATGCATGTACGAAGGTTCGTAATGTTTCTCTCACGTGAATATTTACAAAGGTGCTTCTGGATTATATATTCATACATACACGTGTCAACATACGTGTGAATGAATATATTCACATATATAAATATTTATATATGTGTAAGCCTGTCCAGTTTCTATCACGCAACTAGATTTTTCGAGCGCGAATCATGAAACTAACTTTATATTCATTTCAGATGCACAAATTGGTAAATAAGCACCGAATACGGCGCAGTGTAGTTCTACATCTATGCTTTTAAATGATGATACTAAGAATTTCGGGTCCAAATTACAAGTTACTTTCCACAAGGATTTGATCTGGCAATAAGAACCAACTCCAAATGCATGGCTAAGCAGGATTTAATAGAGAAGGCGGCGTGCTGGCAGAATCGTTAGCACGCCGGGCGAAATGCTTAGCAGTATTTCGTCTGCCGCTAAGTTCTGAGTTCAAATTCCGCCGAGGTCGACTTTGCCTTTCATCCTTTCGGGGTCGATAAATTAAGTACCAGTTACGCATTGGGTCGATGTAATTGACTTAATCCCTTTGTCTGTCCTTGTTTGTCCCCTCTATGTTTAGCCCCTTGTGGGCAATAAAGAAATAAGGATTTAGTAGAGTCGTAGACACAGATTGGCAACATGCAAAGAAAAAAAGAAATATATATATATATATATATATATATTTCATAAGGGCGGCGGTAAGCTGGAAAATCATTAGCACGCCGGGCGAAATGCATAGCGGTATTTCGCCCGGCGTGCTAATGATTCTTCCGTTACGTTCTGAGTTCAAATTCCGCCGAGGTCGACATTGCCTTTCCTCCTTTCTGGGTCGATTAAATAAATACCAGTTACCCACTGGTGTCGATGTAATAAACTTAATCCCTTTGTCCTTGTTTGTCTCCTCTCTGTTTAGCGTCCTCTGGGCAATAAAGAAATATGTATAATGTGAATATAAGCAGAATTATGTGCATGAATGCACACACACACACACACACACACACACACACACTTATGTAAGAGAATGATTTGGGGATTATGTATAAATATTTATTGAAGCACTTTGAAGAGATAAGATTCTCGTTATCTTGAGTGAAATTACATTCGATCGTATGGAAATTTATTTTTGAAACTCAGAACGCACACGGTTAACTAATCTCAGGTTTTATTTACTACCAGGGTCAGCATACACACACACACACACACAGATTTGTGTGCTTGTGTATATGTGTGTGTATACCGGGAAAGAGAGGGGAAGGGATAGAGAGAGCGAGGGAAGTACAAAAAGATTTTCTCATTAGAAAGACATACGTAGCCAAAACCGCGCTGGATTTATATTGTATTATAAAGTATTTTTATTGGTTTTTAATAACTTCTTTTTTAATAAAAATAAAATTCGTCCTATCTCTGAATGAGATTGACAGAAACTTTTAATTATATTTCCATATTTAAATTAATATAAAAACGATATAACGAATAGTATTTGCATCTACATATGCATACATTTTTATATATGTATATGTATATATATATATATATGCGTGTGCGTGTGCGTGTGTGTGTGTGTGTGTGTTGCGTCTGCGTGAGTATGAGTGCGTGTCTCTCTCTCTCTCTATATATATATATGTATATACATATATGTACATGCAATGGGGAGGCTTGGCTTTGCTATCCGCGTGGAAGTGAGAGGAAAAAGGAAGCTGATTCACTGGTATGAAGGCAACACAGTCGCGTTAACAAAGAGACGTGGGCTCGACTCCCACTCGGATAAGAAAGGCTTCTTTTTTTCTGTCGAGGGGTTATATGCCCCTTTATTAGAATATGTTCCTTAGTCATTGCACGGTCATCGCCATTAAGCTTATATAAAAATACCATTATTTACAGGATTATAAACTCGGCACCGTATAAAAAAACATCTCTCCTGATGACCCCATACACTTGCTGGCTTCCGGTATGCGGAATTCTTGACTGGTAGCACTTGCATGTGCAAGTTGTTTGCAACACACACACACATATATATATATATATATTAGGGACAAAATCCAAAATTACAGGTAAAAACTTGATTTTCCCTTTCGGTAAAATAGTTATAACTTATGCATCGGGATCGATATAACTGACAACCTCCTTAGCTTAAAAAATATTGGTGCCTTTATGGCAAAATTAGAAAGATTACTTTACAATTATTACATTAATCTCTCTCTCTCTCTCTCTCTCTCTCTCTCTC
>NC_069002.1:8424858-8434206 GCF_001194135.2 Octopus bimaculoides | reverse complement strand
ATATATATATATATATATATATATATATATACATTGATACTTTTATAGGCTATTTCACAGTTTATCACGCGTGCTGTCACGGCTATTAACATTTTGAACAGAAATGTAATGGATGCAAATTACGCGTAAGAAATTCTTCTAACGTTTAATTATTTTTTTCGTGTGAATGTTACCAGAAAATGAAATGGTTAAATAATGTTACCTCTTCTATAAAATACCATTTAAAGTAATTGAGCTATTTCAACGGAATACCAGTTTAACACGGAAAAGGTAAAAATAAACAAACAAATTAAGTATCCGTAAAGTAATGGCATAAAACTGCTAGTGTAAATATAGTGATAAGTTTATTAGTTAAATTAGACATTTAAAATTATTTTATTTTACTAATTACACAGTAATTTCTTTTATGAATATCTTGATGCTAAAGAAAACAAATTTCTATATTGAAACTATTTTTTTGTGTTTGGACTAATTATACATGGAAGCATTCGATATTTGTTGTTATGGAAATTAATTAAATTACTTAAACGCTACATATATTTATTTTTATTTCACTCTAATTAATACTTATTAACTTCCTTAAAACATTTTCCAAACTCCATTTTAATATAATGAAAATAATTAAGATGAACCACTTGATGTAATATGAAGTAATTAGATCAATATATGTTTAATTAAACACAAGAATCGGTTGTTTAGTTGCTTCCCTGTTCAAGATTTTTCTGTTTCATTTTCACTATATTTATGCCACTAATAAACTCTTATATCCGTTCAAATATGTTTACCCTGTAAAAAGGACTTGTTTAGTGCTAAAGTTGCCGTCTGTCTTTTTCCTTTAAGCATTAAATATTGAATACAGCATAAAGAGTGCTGATGATTGTTACAGGGCGTGAAATGCATTCACCATTTCGCGAGTAAGAAGTCCTGTCAAGTATCTTCTCTCTGTGTATAAATCTTATAATATAATATACTATATATAATACCAAGATAGCGTCGGTGGAATGACAATATACAGAAATATGTATGTATGTGTACAAATAAAATAAATAAATAAATAAACAGACTTAAGGGATAGCTGAAGGGAAGGAGAGAAAGATACGAATGCAGAATGGGAAAGAGACAAAGAGAAAGGGAGAAAAAGGGAGAGAGAGAGAGAGAAAAGGGGGCATACGCGATGAGATAGATAGATAGACAGACAGATTGATAAACAGATTGTCTGATACATAAATGTATAGTTAAATAGACAGATATACACAAATATAGACAGACAGACAGACAGGCAGCTAACATGATAGATAGATAGATAGTGAGAGAGAGAAAGAAAGAAAGGAAGAAGAAGAGAGAGCGAGAAAGAATGAAAGAGAGAGACTGGGAGCGATGATGGAAAGAAATAGAAAATTTACTGTGTCCAAAGTCTGTTCAATCTTCTAAAATGACAGCAGGATGTGACATCCGCAGAATAATATTCAAATATTTAATTGAAAAATCATCTCTTCGTCTCCCTTCTCACTGTCATTGCTCTTTACATCTTTCTTTCCTTCTTTCTCTCAATCACCCTCTCTCTTAGATTTCTGTCCTCTCTTCGACGTATGCAATTATCCAGACTTAACAATTAGACATTAGTATCACCACTATACACAGTTCAAACACGGTTATACACTGCTAATCCCTTCATATATTGTCCACACCCCTGTACACTACTTTTCACTGCTATAAACAGTCATGCATTCAATACACTGGCATATACTAGTTATTATTACTACAAAGAGTTATACAGTTCCATACACTGCATAAGCTACTGGTTACACTGCAAAACCGATTGTACGGCATCTTACAAACTGCATACATCAACATATACTATCAGGATGTATTCTATTCTACTCTAAGCAGGAGACCCGAAATTTTGGGACAGTGGGCCAGTCAATTAGATCGACCGCAGTACGTAACTGATACTTAATTTATCGACCCCGAAAGGATGAAAGGGAAAGTCGACCTCGGCGGAATTTGATTTGAACTCAGAACGTAAAGAGAAACGAAATACGGCTAAGCGTTTCGCCTGGCATGCCAACGTTCCTGCCATCTCACCGCCTTACTATTATTATATATTAGTATATACTAGGACCCACTGCTATGCATTGGCTTTTCAATTCTATACATCTCTATACACTGATACACTGCATATATATATATATATATATATATATATATATATATATATATATATATATATATATACTGTCATAGACTACTATCTGCTTCTAAACACAATTTTACCGTTCTATACGCTATGTAATACAGTGTATTTCTATACAAGGATTTAGGTTACATGTATTAATATATATTATTTTCTACTCGTGGCACAAAGCCCAAAATGTTGGGGGAGAGAACCAGTCGTTTCGATCGACTCCAGTACGCAACTGGTACTTAATTTATCGATCCCGGAATGATGAAGGGCAAAGACGACCTCGGCGGAATTTGAACTCAGAACACAAAGACAGACGAAATACCGCTAAGCATTTCGCCCGGTGTGCTAACGTTTCTGCCAGCTCACCGCCTTTATATTGCTGTATATGACTGTATCTGCATACAAGGATTTAGATTACATAGATTGCTGTATGTTGCTATACATTACTGTACACCGTTACACACTTGTATATATTCCTTTATAGTACTTTATACTACTATTCATTACTATACATCATTGTTCAGAAAGATGGTCATATATCAAATGACTCAGGATAGATTAGGCTCTTCAGCTCTTTAGCTGCTCATCAAAGAGAAAATGTAAGGGAAATAATGGTTGATGATGAAAGCACTAATGCAGTTATATTTGAGACGGGAGGAAACAGTTGATATGGATTCGATGCAAATCCAGATAACTTCCCGCCTGTGACACATTTTGCACTAGACTAATAATGTAAGGCTAAAATAGCCTCAAGGACTAATATAAGGCTAAAATAACCACAAGGGCTGAGATTTTGCGGGAACGTGGCTAGTCGTTTACATCGACCCCCGTGAGAAATCGGTACTTCAACTACTAAAGGACAAAAAGCAAAGTCGACCTCGGCACAACATGAAAAAGGAATGTAAAAAAGGGCAAAATGACCCTAAGCATTATGTCCGGCGTGCTAACGATTTTACCAGCTCGCCGGCTTCAAGCCAACTACTAAAATATTCATCTTGTAGGTTGTTCATGGACCCAAAACACCAGCGCCAACACCATTGTCGGAACAACGAGTTCGTCACGAAGTCTCTATCGGCGACTACAAACTGTTACACGTAGCTAGACGCAAATTTACACTTCTGTATATTTCTATATATTACGATGCATCAAAAGAGAACACTATACACAGTTATATGTTGTTATAATCTGTGACAAAATCTACAGACACGAGGTCACCCATGTGATTTAGACATGAACGTGATGATTTAAGTTTCAGAAACACAATGTGATTTTGGCGATCTTGGTACAACAGGCTTGAACTCAGGGCTTTTATACACTGACATACAGACACCCACTAACACATACGCGCGCGTTGCACGCACACATCGATAAATGTTCGCATTATACGCATATACATACATATATATATATATATATGCATATATAATATATCAAAAGGATGTGTTATGATACTATTCCACAGCTATACCAAGAATCCAATAATACTCTGTGTGTGTGTGTGTGTGTGTGTGTGTGTGTATGCATATAATGCGAACATCTATCGATGTGTGATATATATATCAAAAGGATATGTTAGGATACAATTCCACAGCCATACCAACAATCCAATAATAGTGAGTGTGTGTATATATATATATATATATATATATATATACACGCACGCATTGATATACGAGAGAAATTTCTCGTATAAAACGTAGATATGTACACACAAACATGTTCTATGTGAGTACACGTATATAGAACGATATCACACCTCCATGTACACAGTGGTACATTTTGAAAAAAAGTCTATTACTGCTAAAATAGATACATGCTAAGCGATGAAGACACGTTCTCTTTAGTAATGCTTTTCAATTTGCACACGCGCGTGCATGCATAGAAAAACCTATGTGTGTATATGGGCATAGTTATATGTATATGGTTGTACCTACATACATACACAAACACGCACGCACTCTCCCTCTCACTTTATTTCACATTATTTTGTACGTGTGCCGTGTGTCTGAATACATATCTACATATACATCTCTCTCTCTCTCTCTCTCTATATATATATATATATGTCTATATCATATATTATAGGTAGAATGTAGAATCGAAATATGTGTGTGTGTGTGTGTGTGTGTGTGTGTGTGTGTGTGTGTGTGTGTTTATACAGACGGAGAAATATAGATAAACAATCTATAGAAATATAGATTGATTGGTATATTGATACAGAGATATTTAGCAAAGTGTGTTGACCAATTATGAAAGCACGTGTTTTATATCTTGCAACAACTTAGATTTCAATCATTGATTATTAAATAGGATTACTTTATCGTATTGATTAAGTTTTCTTTTCTTTTCCATTCTTCTTTCTCCCTTTCCTTCCTTCCTTACTTCCTTCTCTCTTTTCCGGTTTTTCCTTTACGAACATTTGTTGCTATTAAGACTTTTCTAACTTTCCCCAACTAAAACTTCTTTTTGCTTTCTATTTAACTGTTACTATATATTCCAATTCCGAATCGTAAGCACGCGTAGGGGAAAATGCTTAATGTCGTCTGTTCCTGCTTTACATTCTAAGTTCGAATTCTGCCGAGCTCATATTTGCCTTTCATCCTTTAGGGGTCGAATAAAAAAAAAAAAAAAGCAGAAAGTACCAATTTAACACTGGGGTCGATGTAATTGACAGCCCATTCCCCTAAAAAATGACTGGCCTTGTCTCAAAACTTAAAACCAATATTTATTACATTTCCAAGAATAATGAATTGGCAGACTCGGAAGAATATTTACGGTATATATAGCTGTGTCGCGTAAGTTCTTTGATTCTCCAGACATAATCTTCGCGTTACTCATATTCTCAACATTTGTCTTTGTTCCTCTGGGCTCATAAAAAAATATATTTCAGTATAATTTTATATATATTTCAGTATAATTATAAATTATATATATTTCAGTATAATTATAAACATAATTAAGGGATCAGGAAAAAATTGCTTCACCAGGTTTAAAATTTTGGCAAAAATCCTGGAAAGCTGTGTACCATACTTTGGCATTGAAAGTTACACAAACTGCAGAATGGGACGGTGCCACTGCGTAGTGCCAAAGATCCTAACATCACGATCAAAATATGGGGCCAGATACTGCAACAGTTTGGGTTTCAAGGGCCCACAGCCCTTCAATATCCTTCCAAAATGCCTGAGAGACCTGCATGGTGTGGATGTAGGTGGCTTCAGAACAAATTATTCAGAAGCAATTATGGAGGGAGGGGTACAGTCGATTACAACCGGCTCCACTATTTAGCTGGTACTTATTTTATCGACCCCAAAAGGATGAAATGCGATGTCAATCACGGTGGAATTTGAACCTAAAGACGGGTGAGATGAAGCTATGAATTTTGCCCGTCGTGTTTGCGATTCTGCCGGCTTGCTACCGAATGTATTAGTATAATATTGAGATCAATATAATAGTCTGCTCCTCTCTCTGGATTTTATCGAAATCGATATATATTTGAATTGAAAATCGAATGATTCGAGGAATAGATAGAACATGTCATAAAAACTTCGTCTGATATATCAGTAGCTGCATGAGTAGAGAAAGGTAAATAAAATTTTATCCTTTATCTGTTACTTCTAATCATTGAACGCAGCCATGCTGGAGCACCGATGCCTAGAAGTGTTGTAATAGAACAAATCGAGCCCCGTATTTATGTATTTTTTAAACAGCTATGACTTATTTTATCGTCACTTTGGCTGAAGCTCTAAGTTACGGGGTTTAAAACAAACCAACTCCGATAGTTAAGCGGTGGAGATGGATGACAAACAATGTCTCAAAGACACACACAGGCTATTGTAGTAGACACTTGCCCAATTTGCCGTGAAGGGAGACCGAACTCGAAGCGACATGGTTGTAAATTGACCTCCTTAACCACACAGCCATTCACGCGTCAGCAATATTGTTGGAGGAAGTGGGAAGTTTATGAGGTTTTGTTCAAACATCGACTGGCAGGAGGAAGCATTAGTTAGGGGTGGAGATAAATGCAAAACAGATCACATAATCGTATCTCCTCCACTGGACACTTATTACCGCTTTTCAAACTCTCCAATCACTTCGACAGTACAAAGAATATAAATGTTAAATTTCAGACATCTTCATAAAGATTCGTAATTAATTAGATAGCGTTGAAATTAATTATTACTGAAAATAAAGGAATAGTCAAAATTCACACACAAAATAAGATCAATACACTTAGGAATTGTCAAAGACTTGCTTCAATTTTTCTGCAAATTTAATAAAATATTACTTTCTATTACAGGCACAACACCTAAAATTTGAAAGTAGACCTCGGCGGAATTTGAACGCAGTGGCAGACAAAATACTGCTAATTTTTTTCCATTTTCAAGAGTGATGAATTGGCAGTATATTCTTGTATGGTGTAAATATTGTGATCTTTCGTACATACAGTTCACGTTACCCTGATTCCACTGGTTCATAAAATAAGTATATGTATCAGTATAATATTAATGTCAAGATTTGGCACAAGGCCAGCAATTTCGATGGAGGAGTTGTGTCGATTATATCGACCCCAGTGCTCAATTATTATTTCTTTTATCGACCCGAAATGGATGAAGGTCAAAGCAGACCGTGGTTTAATTTTAACCCAGAATGTAAATGCCGCTAAGCATTTCACTCGATGTGCTAACGATTCTGCGAGCTCACCGCCTTATGTATCAGTATATGACTGAGATCAATATAGTTGTCTACTACACTCTCAGTATCTTATTAAAATCGATGGATATTTGAATTGAAAATCTATACACACTGAAACACACGCACATCTCCATTGATAAAAAGCAGCCATTTTTCAAATAAACACATTTAGAATATTCAATTGAAATAAACTATGCATACACAAAAATAAAATTGCTCAAATAAATAAAGAAACAAAAATAAGAAACAAACTTCACAAACGTATCTACTACAAATCAAGCGGCTTACGATTAACAATTTAATAACAGCGCCACCTATTATTGCTTAAAATAAAAGCACCACATCACCAATGCGACACATTCATGCAGTGAAGTACTTAAATAATAAACTCAAGCAGGAGGCTACCCACGTAGGTAAGCGGGTGAATGTATG
The DNA here is from genome assembly GCF_001194135.2 of Octopus bimaculoides. NCBI lineage: Eukaryota > Metazoa > Mollusca > Cephalopoda > Octopoda > Octopodidae > Octopus > Octopus bimaculoides. The sequence goes on along the minus strand of NC_069002.1, from coordinate 8,426,897 downwards.
CAGCCAATACCGAGCTTTGTTAGTTTCACCTGATGGTCGCAGCGGTGTGAAAATCTAGCAACGAGGCAAAATCTGAGTTTCACTTTAAAAAAAAACAAAACAATGCATCCTTTATAAAACATGTATTGACTACTTACATATACATGTGTGTGCGTGTGTGTTTATGCATACATACATGCAAAGTAGCTAATTATAAAATCTCAAGAAGAGATAGAGTAGTAACGTATACTAAACAGCAGAGCCAGAGTTACCACCATCTTGATATAGCGACGGGCCTTACTGTACATAGGTACATATAGCCACTGCTTGGGTGGGATAATCTCCCACTCCAAAGCAATGGCACCATTTTTTCTCGCCATATGAAAAAAAACTTCGAATGTTCAAAATTAAGTACCCCCCCCCACAAAAAAAAAATGTTCGAATGTTCAAAATAAAGTCCAAAAAAAAAAAAAAAAAAAAAAAAAGGGTTGAGTAGACAAAAAAGAAAAAGTCCAACGAAAAATCAATTGAAATATAATAAAACGAAGGGACAAGTTTTGCAGAGGCGAGATACGCCCACAAAAACAACAGTTCTCGCAATTAAGTGAGACACAAACAGTTTTCACAAAAAATTCTCAGCCTGGCGTCATGGCGACTCGAATTCGCTCACCAATAACGACGAACGAAGAACACAATAAAAGCAATAATTTTAGGCCGCCAAGGCAAACGAAATCGTGTCAGAGATGGCCATAATTTTCTGAAAAAATAAAACAGTAATAACTTTCATGCAGCTGAAACAAACAAATCCACCTACCGTGACGGACTGTTGTTTTTGTTCTTTTGTTTTGTTCTTAGAAAAGACGGGACACAAAAAATACCCACGTATTCACTGATCCTCTGGCAGAAGCAATGACGCATGCGTGTAAGCTAGCTACTACCCACACTGCCACTCCTTTGCCCCTCTCTCTCTCTCTCTCTCTCTCTCTATATATATACATATATATAATCAAAGAGCATTAGAGTAACATTTCCATCAAGACTTTCGCCATGTGCAAACACTAAAGTCCAGGTAAAATTGTGTAGAACAGAAAAAATATGAATATTGCCCAGTCAGAGAGGTGAGCCGTACTGCAGATCTGAACGTCTGCTTCAAAACGAGAGAGAAGAATATTTATGGACCACTGCATTGGGAACTGAAACTGCTTCCTCTTTCATTAGAATTTATGTATGCCAATAATTATTACTTCGCTTAACGTGGTTAGCGGTATTTTCTACGCATTTGCGCTCTGAGTTCGAATTCCGCGGATGTCGACTTTCATGCTTTCGGAGTCGATAAAATACGTACCAGTTAAGCACCTGTGTCGAATTTATCGTAATCCTACCTCATTCGAAATCGGTGGCCATGTGACAAAATTTAAAAACCATAAATACTAGAGCAATTAAGATAGCTGATTGGCACAGTCATTAGCAGGCTGGCAAAATGCGTAGCGGTATTTCGTCCGTTTTTACGTTACGCTTTGTGCTGAAATTCTATCGCGGTCGATAGTGGCTATCATGCTATCGGAGCTGATAGAATAACTAGCGTTTGAGCATTGGGGTTCGACGAAATAAATTAGTTCCATTCCATGAAAATTGTGGACCTTGTACTAAAATTTGAAACCAATAATTATTAATGCCATTTACTTTGCTATTTTCTATCAAAATGTCAGAGTGACCATTTACAAAAGCTAGGATTTTCAATAGACAGAAGTGACCGAATAACACACACTTTATAAATACAATCTGGAAAAGAAAAAGAGAAAAAATGCGCAAGGCTTAGCACATCCTGTTTTAGTAATCAAAATTTCAATTCCAATATGGATCTTCATTGTTTTCTTAGAAAGCAATATCTTCTGCTTAGCAAGAATTCATATAATGAAATCCTGACGCATACATAACCATACAAACACACAAACGATATATGCATGCCAGTATGTATACGCGCATATCTTACATATTACCGAATATACACATATGTATGTATATGCATATATATATATATATATATATATATATATATA
>NC_069002.1:8418180-8423180 GCF_001194135.2 Octopus bimaculoides | reverse complement strand
TGTTCCTTGCTGAAGATGTACTTTATATCGCCGCAAGTTACGTCTCGAATTAGATGTGTACATTTTTCGTATCTTCTGTTGAGAGCCACTGCTGCTGCTGATGTGCTGCTGATGTACTGCTGCTGCTATTACCACCAAAAATTAGCAACAAATTGGAGGCACCGAAGCAACAACACCATGTGTTCTTTGTAAAAAAATACATGTCAACTTCAAGAACTGATATCACGGACAATTATTTGAACTTAATTCATTTCGATTTATTTTTCCTTTTGTTTCAGCGTGACAACAATGTAATTTTAAAGAGATCGGAACACGTTCCACATTTTGTTAAAAATGTTAATATTTTCTTACTTCTACTTATGATAATGCTCTCAAATATTATGTTTCAGAGCAATTTGTTTTTGAATAAAAGTTTATTCGTGCGAAAACGTCTTAAACTTCGCGATAGACATACATACGTTCATATATACATCTATACTCATATACATACATATTTCTAACGTGTTCACATGACCGATCTGATTATGAGATGTTACACATCATTGGCCACAATGCACTTTACCTCGTTTTAGCCTACGAACGACACCACGGCGCTGGTTAAGATATTGTCTTTTTCCGGGTTCTTCAGATGTATGTATGTATGTATGCATATATGTATGTATGTATGCATGCATGAATGTATGTATGCATGTATGCATTATGTATATACGTATACATACATGCATGTATATATGCATTTATGTTTATGTTCACTTATATTTACATGTAGGACAAAATACGAACTATAAGTATAATATATTCATTAAGCACTTTAAAATTTTCCCAACACTTTATGGAATTATTATTATTGTATCACCGTCTGAAGATATAATTATCAATTTTCAACTAAACAATATTTCTGTGGTTTCTTTCCAACTAATAATAATTAATTAATTAATGAAATCACTGTTATCATTTGTAGCGAAGTTGTAAGAGGAATAATGGTTTATAACGAAAGCACAGTGGTAGCAATATTTGAAACGGGAAGAAGTGGCTAATATCAAAGATTCAATATTTAACGTGAACTTCATTTTGTAGAGCTCAGGGCTACGAGGAGGTGTAAGGTGAAATTGGACTCTGTGGCTTTCGAACTCGCAACGTAAGGAGCAAAAAAAAAAGAAAAGGATACGAAAATACCGAAGACAGGATTCGCTGCGCCAAACCGTCTGCCAGTCCACCGCTCTTATGATATCGACGATGATGATGATTATTATTATGCTGTTGATGCTCCTGCTGTATGATTGTGTTGGTGATGATGATGACGACGACGACGACGACGATGATGATGATAATGATGATTATGATGACGATGATAACGATGATGATGATGATGATGCCCATAGTAGAAGTAGTAGTAGCAGCAGTTGTAGTAGCAGTAGTAGTAGAAGTAGTAGTAGTAGTAGTAGTAGTAGCAGCAGTGGCAGTAGTAGCAGTAGTAGCAGCAACAGCTGTATTATTATTATTATTATTATTATTATTATTATTATTATTATTATTAGTAGTAGTAGTAGTAGTAGTAGTAGTAGTAGTAGTAGTAGTAGTAGTAGTAGTAGTAGTAATGGTGGTGGTAATGGTGGTGGTGGTAAAATCATTATCATCAGCAGCAGCAGCAGCTGTTGCCGTGGTTGCCGTGGTAGCAGTAAAATTAGTATCGTCCTGGTTATATTGTTTTTTTGTTTCTCTTTTAATAATAATAATCATTGTTTGCTTTCATTATACTTTACACTTAGACTCAAATATTTTGTTGGATGTCATTATATTGCTGCTCCTGCTGTTGTTGTTATTGTTGTTGTTGTTGCTACTGTTGTTATTGTTGCTGTTGTTATTCATGTCGATGCCGTGTTCCGTTCGTTGTTAGATGGCTTCCACAGCGTTTACTCAGCTTTCCGTTCCACGTCAAAAAGACACAGAACATAAAATGTAAACTTAACAAGAAAACAAATGTAGTAAAACACTCACAAACCGCAACACATCGCAACACGCAACTGAAAGAACAACAGAACAAAAGAACAAGAAAACAACACCAAAGACATCCACAATAGCAATTTTATATTCATTTCATTAACAATGTTTCTGTTTTAGATAATGAATCTACTAATTGAATCACCTCTAATGACAACAATTAGTGAGTAATGATTTGTTATTTCTCTAGATTTTAGCAGACATGGAATGTTATCTAATGACAAACAATAATAACACTAACAACAGCAACAATAAGAACAATATAACAATCTCTTTACTGAATGACCATTGATTTACATTTATATTGATCAGCATTTGCTTCGTTTCGTTCAAGTTGATTTTACTTTCGTTTCATTAATCTATATATTTAGAATATATTTAATATTAATCAAATCAATAAAATCGAGGTGAACAAATAACACTTTGCATTAGTATAATTATCAAAATGTGGAAAGCTCTGTATGAAAGGTTTCGAATTGCGTTCGCTTATCAGACTATCAACTTGCGCTTTGCATATTTATCTTTTTTTATTTGTCTCAATCCTTTGACTGCGGCCATGCTGGAGCATAACCTGGAAGATTTTTAGTCAAACAAATCGCTCCTGGTACTTATGTTTTCGTGAACATATCGTCCTCTATTGCTGAACCGTTTAGTTGTGAAATGTGCATGTAATGTCAGGTACATTATAGTTTTCATTTTATTGGTTTGGTTTTGCAAAAGGGGCTGTCCATCACAGACTCTCTGAGACAAGCGAAATTGGTGCGGTAAATATTTTTTCTACTAAAGGTTCAAGGCCTGAAGATTTAAGGGAGGAGACTGATCGATTATATCGATTCCAGCGTTTATCGACCACCAAAAGGATAAAAGGGCAAAATCGACCTCAGCAGAATTTGAACCCAGAACTGGTAGCTAAATATTTTGCCTGGCGTGCTAAGGATTCTGCCAGCTCACCAGCTTAAATCGGTTAATATGGACTGCTAAAGCGGTAAGCTGACAGAATCGTTACCAGACGTAAGAAAATGCCTTGTGGCATTCTTTCAAGCTCTTATCTTAATGATTCAAGTTACACCAAGGTCAACTTTGCCTTTGAACCCCTTGGGGTCGATGATATAAAAGTGACTACTGGGATTGATGTAATCAATTTGTCCCTTCCCCTCAAACGTGAATAGCCTTGAATTCTTCAGTGGATCAGTGACAATTTCAAGAGGGATGATATAGATTTGTTCATTTACACGAGCAACGAGCAACCGGCCTTATGAGCCTGAAAAAAAATAGTGATCGCTAGAATAAAAAGAGGAAGAAAAATACGGGAATTCCGGGGAAAGTACTCCTCGTAGTAGTTAGCCATGCCTGCATCACGTAGTAGAAGGTGGATACAATATGGGAGAAGAAACGATTGAGTTGAGGGCGCCTGATTAGAGACAGCATGAGACCAGCCAATGCTAAAGAGCACATATTGCAGCCGAATCGCTGTAGCGAAGTAGCGAGACGAGACAGGATGTCTTACGGAGTATTATGATTGTTATTGGATGAAGAGTTTTATAACTTATTATATTGTAAATGGTATTAGAATTTTATATAAATATCTTTTTCCATGTTTAGCGCACACTCATACATACATACATATAAATATGGGAAACAAAACAAGAGAGAGAGAGAGGGGGGGAGAGAGAGAGCGTGAGAGAGAGATGGCGTCAATCTTCTGCAGAATATAACTATCTACAACTAAGAAACAAATCAATGTTAAAACGGTATTTAGAATTAAATTTCTTCATATTCTTACACCATAGCCACGGTGTTTCAATAAAGCGTGTACTCGTTAATGATCATCAGTGAAAAATTATTCCCTAATGAAACTTATCCAGCTGAAGCAATGTGCGCATGTTTAGGAATACGAATAAACCTAATTCATATTAGGTTTATTCACATCCTTGAACATATGTATGTTTGTTTCCGTGTGTTTCGCTGTGTGTTGTGCTTTTGTGTGATGATGTGTGCTTGTGCGTCTGTTTCTGGGTGGTTATGCAAGTGAATGTGTGTCTTCTTAAGCACAAAATCAGAACTTCTAGCTCTGAAAGAGAACCTAACATATTAGAAACTGAAACCTAGTCTATGATTGGAATCAAAACGATAACTTCGTTCTCTATAAATTAACTGTTTCCAGTTCAAAACAGAATCATTAACGTCTTCGTCTCTGAACAGCTCAGTTGTTTTCTATGTAACAAGCTGGTGTGATAATACATTTTTATAAGCTGTTACAACGAAACCAAACTGAAAGTAGATATAGCATCGCCATACCTAATACATATTTATCTTTTTATCATTTGTCTTGCTTACATCCTTCAGTCATTCGACTGCGACTATGTTGGGACACCGCGTTAAAGTGATATAACAAAAACAACAATATCAACAACAACAACACAGTAATAATTGTCGCATTGGGCATGATAAAAATCAAAGCATTAGACATTATAAAAAAGCATATGAACTAAATCATAGAAGCTATTCCTGGAACTTCAACGCTACAAACCATCAAAAAAACAGCCCTGATAGGAACGGCCCACATCCTACGCAAGACACTATCAATTCAATGATACAACCCAAACAAAATATCCACAAACACAAGACAGACTCTATACCGTAAGTATCCAATAAAATAAACAACTACCAGCAATCCAGTTACCCAACGCATTACACAGACAATACACAATACAATCGCTAATACAACAAAAAAAACTATATCGGATCCGATAAGAAAAATAAACTGACACAATACAATACAGAAATGAGTTTGCACTTCCCCGAAAACAAATTAGAGCACAATGCCGTACACGCCCCAGCAACACGAATGCGTATCAGATGATGCAATAGAAATTTATTTGAAACTATCAAAGGTTGAGTAATAATGATTATAATCCTTTTCACTATAGACATCTTGACTGAGATCTTGGGGGGGGGGAGTAATAAGTCGATTAGGTCGATAGCAGTGCGCAAATGCT
>NC_069002.1:8413058-8418170 GCF_001194135.2 Octopus bimaculoides | reverse complement strand
AATAAGTCGATTAGGTCGATAGCAGTGCGCAAATGCTACGTCTTTAATCAATCCAGAACGATGAAAGGCAAAAAAGTCGACCTATGTGGAAATTGAACTCAGACCGTAATTAACATCGGCGGGATTTGATCTCAGAACGTAAAAGAGAGACGAAATACCGCTAAGCATTTCACCCGGCGAACTAACGTTTCTGCCGGTTCGCCGCCTTAATAATAATAATAATAATAATAATAATAATAATAGTAATAATAATAATGATGATGATGATGATGATGATGATGATGATGATAATGATGATGATGATAAGATCACACCAGGCGCAATAATAATAACAACAAAAATAATATATATTAATGAACAGCGACAACAGGAACAATAAATAGTAACAACAATAGGAATAACAACAGAAATAATAATAATAATAATAATAATAATAATACCTCTGGAATTATCCCTTTTATATCCAACCATTCCTTCGAATATTATACATATTGGGTTAGTTTTTTGTTGTTTTTTTTTGGTTTCTTTCATTTGGCTGTAGAATTATGTGTGTGGTTTGAATATAAATGGAATAACAGAATAAAATTATTATTGAAGTCACAGTCGATTCGTCTGTGATGTGGAACATACAACCTTATGTTAACTTACTGGTTCCTATCGCTGCTTTCTACATTTCCATATGATAGTCAAAGGGGAGGATGTCGAAAGAAAGACTTCAAAGTACGATGTTTCGTATGTTATTATTATCTAGCCTGTTTGGTTAAATATATAAAACACTCAACAGAGCAGAAACCACCAACTGATTTACATTTATTTATTTACTGTTTTTTTTTACACCTAGTTACTTTACTATGAAATAAGAGAGTCCTTCACTAATCAACAAGCTAGAAATTGCAGCTATATCGCTCTCAGATGTAACCCTTCTATTCATTGTAAAATAGAAAACATTAAATAGTGTATGCAGACGTAGATGTCTTTACGCGAAGGGATTTTGTACGTTTCATTTTTTGTCTATTATTTTATACGTGTTTCCAGTCATTGAACTGCGGCCACCCTGGGGCACCATCTTGGAGGGTCTTGATCGAAGAAACCGATACCAGAATTGTATTTTAAAATGAAATATTTGGAACATGTCCGATCAGTATGTTTTTCCGAATCATTGAGTTATGGGGACGTAAACACACCAACACCGGTGGTCAGATGTTGCTGGGGGCGAAGACGATTTAAACACAGACTCACACAGACTCACACACACATACACACACGGGCGTAAATACGAACACACAAATATACGACTGGCTTCACCACAGTTTCCATAGTTCAAATTCACTCGCATGAAATTATTGATCAGTCCACGGCTACACTACAAGATACTTGCTCAAGATTCCGCGCAGTGGAACTGCATCCGAAATCACACCATTGCTAGAGAGCTTTCCAGCCACAGAGCCATGCCTGTACCTAGGCCTTCATCATCATGGCTAGAATAGTTTTGATCATAGATATCAAAGAAAATTTACCTGGGGTTGTATGACAAAAGCAACAGAATGTATTTACTGTTACATTAAGATACCGAAGTTACATGCTAGAATTATTCTCTATGGTCTTTCTGCCTAAGTTAGAATAGAGTTACAAAACTGGTTGGAAAGTCAAAATTTATTTAACATCGTTTCGTCGATTTCAACCAAGCAAAATTGACTTCAAACGGAATCGTGAACAAGCGGGGTTTCAGCCGAAAGTCACACTGTTTTATTATTTCGTTTTTTAAATCTGAAATATTAGCTCCATTACAATGTGCGTTACGATGGTTTTGATATCGATTTGACTAGACCCGGAACGAAAGTTTTGGGAATCAAAAGACATCATCATCGCCGTCGTCGTCATCATTAGCAGCAGCGGTCTCGTCGTATGTGTTCATCATCATCATCATCATCATCATCAACATCATCACAATGACTGTCACCATTACCACAACCATCACAACCACCAACAACACAACCACCACCATGAAGATAATGATAATTATCGACATCATCATCATCGTCATCACCACCATCAACGCCACCTACATCATAATGATTACCATCATCACCACCGGCACGACAGCCATCCCCAACCCCACTATCATCATAATCATAATCATCTCCATCTACACCCCATCACCACCATCATCATCATCATCATCATCATCATCATCGTTAGCATCAACATCAGCAGCATCAGCAGCAGCAGTATCAACTATTCAGCTCAACTTTGTATTTGTACCCCAAGAAATCCTACGTTTCGAATTTTTGTCAATCACTTGTAGGAGAGAAAAGGAGAATAAATTATTTTGCCTCTAACTAACATTTCTCCCTGTTTTTCTTCACACTTAAAGGAAGAGCAACTCGCCAGATACGAGATTCTTGTCTCCTCGCCAGCATTAAATGAACTTAAGACATACCTAAACTTTACATTAAAAGATTTGTGTCCACACACGTACCTACCACACTTGCTATGATTCCAGATTTGGCTCCATCCTTTCATAAGGTTTTACTTGCCTTTCTTTGTTACTTAGCAAATCTCTTCGGTCTATCGTGCTCAAACTTCTGATTATCTGTCCACAGAAAATGTTATTCTAACATAGACACGCGACCGTACACACAGACTCAGGGAAACGTACGTAAAGACAGCGATATATATATATATACATAATAATAATGAGCTTTAGCAAAAACAGCAAAATAAACAGGTAACTAAACGCAATGTGCAAAGTAATTTAAATATATATTTATTCAGGCTGAATGAAGAACTCACTGATCCTACCCTCAGGCTAGTCAAAGCACATTTTATTCGTCGATCGTTCACACAGTGAATTGTGCGCAATTCCTCACTTTGGTTAGATCGTGTCATGCAAGAGAGAGAGAGAGAGAGGGATTGGAAATAATCTAACTTTTTCTGCGGCTATATATTGTTAATATAAAAAGAAAATATTTCTCACTTTCTTTCGAATGCACATACGTATGTATAAAGACACGAGATATATAAAGACACAAACGAGATATATAAAGACACGTATATATAAAGACACAAACGCAATCGTGTGACTTAGAGATGCATATTCCGAAACCTTACAATACATAGAGGCATGCAATCAGCAAGCAGCATGCAAATATATTGTCATGCACATGTATATGATCACACAAGTTACTAAAGACATGCACAAATACATATGTATACATGTGCAAACATATCCATACATACATACATGTATACATACTTACACACATACATACACAAACACACACACACATATATATATATATGTATGTGTTTATGTATGTATGTATATATATATATGTATCTGTATATGTATGTATGTATGTATATATAGACATAGGTAACAAAGATGATGTATATGATGTACCAGAAGTCCTTGCATCATAACTAATCGGAGAAATGTAAAACATGATGCTGTATACTTAAAACTGGTAATTTATGTTTCTGTCAAAATAACTTTATTGTATGTGTGTAAATATGTGTATAACTATATTTTAAATGCCTTCCTCAATAACGAATAATTTTACGTTATGGTTCAGCTGAATCTATATGATGTCGCACCGGCAATCAAATTTGGGTGCTCATTCCATGCAGCTGAAACAGTTGTAACCTAATGCAAGTATTTACATACCATCTGTTCAGTTGTCACTGATTTATTAATTGATATTATGCTTAGTACTTACCACTTTACGAAATACAAGTCTGCACTGGAAGACGTTAGTGATTTATTACTACATCGTGACAGGAATTTAGTAATACTGCGTACAATAAGCGCATTTAATTCTAACAACTGCTTATTGGTTCTGCTATGGTAAGGCGTAGTAGTAGTAGTAGTAGTAGTAGTAGTAGTAGTAGTAGTAGTGCTGGTGGTGGTGGTGGTGGTAGTAGTAGTAGTAGTAGTAGTGTTGGTGGTGGTGGTCTCTTTCAATATATCTTGTTGTATGCGAATATTTTCAGAGGTCCAAATCCTGTTGTATACCTTTTATGTAGAGTGATGAAATTATTGAAATGATTACAGCGTACCATATTGAAATCTCTGTCGAAAAGGATATTCCTCACTCTCAAACCTTCAGCCTCTGAGAAACTATTACTAGTGGTGATAGTTCACGGCTCACGGTAGTAAGGCCGTATGTTCGATTCCTGGTGTTGCGTTCTGTCCTTGAGCAAGTAACTTTACATCACGTTGCTCCAATCGATACAGTTAGCAAAAATGATTTGTACTTTTAATTCAAAGTGCCAGCTTTGTCACATTCTATGTGTCACGGTGAATCTCTTTAAAAAATGCATTAAGGGCACACCTATTTTCTATGGAGCACTCAGCCACTTGAAAGTTAATTTCACGAGTAGGCTGTTTCGTTGATCAGATCAACTGGAATCCTCGTCGTTATCACCGACAGACTGCCAGCTACTGGCATGTGATTTTGAATAGAGCACACACGCACATGCACAGATAAGCCCACCCCCTTACGGACACTTACGCATGCACACACACACTTGTTTCTTTATATCAATACCCGCTTATTTCCTATTATTGAATTCTTGCATTACTCCAGAAATTCAATTGTTCCATTTGAATTCCATTTATATATTACCACAATAGCTATCCAATACCTTCGACATTCTCTCCTCTGCATTTCTCAATAGTTTTTCTATACGCTGTGGAAACTTTTGCATAGAGAACCGTTATATTATATTTTTATTTTTATTTTTAAACGTGGTGCCATTGATAAATGTTCAAATGGTTATATTCAATATAATGGTTGGATCCATTCCAAGAAAACCTAGATGATTAGTTTTGGTGTAATGTCTACAATTGAAGCATATATTATCAAATTATTGAAATATCTTCAGAGTTCAGGTATTCTACTAATATCGTCGGCTGAATATGTTTCTGCAACATGGAACAAAACAAACAAAAATGAAGACACGAAACAAAGAAACATCAACAAACAACGAAACAATAACAAACAAACGTTCGAGGATAAAATAATAGAACTTACTTGCAAATCATTTGGATAACGTAATATTATAATAAAAATAATGGCATTTTCTAACATATATGTGTATGTATATATA
>NC_069002.1:8410003-8411932 GCF_001194135.2 Octopus bimaculoides | reverse complement strand
ATATATATATATATATATACATATATATGCATCTGAGCATGTATATATGTCAGCACATACATATACATGCACAGACACTGGCACTCAGACACACACACGCACACACACACACACACATACACACGTATGCTTGGTTGAGTGGGGGCGCGTGGGCACGCATCTACATGAGATATGCATATTGTACATAATCTTAAATCCATCAATAAAAACTACTCTGCAGTGTTAAAATTCTGAATTAGTTGTGAAATTGCGTTTGCTAGCAGTGCTTATTTTGCGGCGTAGTAGTCAGGTTGTTGGTCTTTCGATCACGAGATTGTGGTTTCGATTTCCCGATGTGACGATACTTTGCGCTCTTTAGCAAAAAACTTTGCATCTCATGTGCATTTGCGATCCTTTCCGCATCTGTAACTTTCCATCGTGCATCTGGTCATCTGGTCAAGCAACGTTGATTTGAAGTTTGATATAGCTTACAAACATTTTGACACTATAAACAATATCGTGGCACTCCGTCGGTTACGACGACGAGGGTTCCAGTTGATCCGAAATTATATATATATATATATATATATATATATATATCAGACTCCTCACATGAGGAGTTCTGGAGAAGGCGACGAGCTGACAGAAACGAAGAGAGAGAGAGAGAGAGAGAGAGAGAGACAGGGGAAGAAAAGTATTGAGACGATATTCAGTGTTTTTTACAACGCACCAGATACAGTGAACGATTGGAAGTATGGAAGAAAACAGGAATGAAAGAATGGACGAATTGCTATGAGAGAGAATATCTGTGGAATTTGATGAGAAGATCAATGCTGTAATATGGAGTTGTCAACTTTCATTAGAAGTATTTTAAAGAATATGGTCGTGGCACTGGTAACGATGATGGATTTGTTGCTGTTGTTGTTACTGGTGGTGGTGCCTGTGGTGGTGGTAGTAGTGGCGATAATGTTGTTGTTGTTGTTGGTGGTGGTAGTAACGGTAATGGTTGTGGTCGTGGTGATGGTAGTCGTGGTGATGGTTGTGGTTGTGATGGAAGTGGTGGTGGTGGTGGTAGTGGAGGTGGTGTTGGTGGTGGTAGTAGTGTTGATGGTGGTGGTCGATGTGGTGGTAGTGGTGGTGGTAATGGTAGTGTTGGTGGCGCTGGTGGTGGTGGTCGTGGTATTGGTTGTGTTTTTGTTGGTGGTGGTTGTGGTGGTAGTGGAGGTGGTGTTGGTGGTGGTGGTAGTGTTGATGTTGGTAGTAGAAGTGGTGGTAGTGGTGGCGGTAATGGTAGTGTTGGTGGCGGTAGTGGTAGGGATGTGAAAGGTGGTGGTAGTGGTGGTGGTGGTGGTGGTAACAGAGCAATGGCGGCGTTGTTGGATGGCGAGTTCTACTGTTATGATAGTTGTTATTTAATGCTCGTGTCAGAGTAGGGACATCAAAAGACATCGCTAACACCATCATCTCCACCACCAGCACCACCACCACCACCACCACCAGTCCCTCGAGGTATATTGTTAATGGTTCAGCTTTTTACAGTTGAGGAAGAAATAGAGAGAGGACTAAAAGAGAAATGGTTAAATTTTGAAGACAAAGAAACGTTCGCGGTTAAGATTCCTGGTTTATCATGGAGAGGCTTATGTTACGAACTGCATGACTGTCTCTAAGACCGATGATGATGATGATGATGAGGAGGAGGAGGAGGAGGAGGAAGAGGGGGAGGCTGAAGACGACGACGATGATGATAAGGATGATGATGGTGATGATGGTGAGGATGAAGGCGATGATAACGATGAAGATGACAGTGGTGATGATGATGATGATGATGATGATGATGATGATGATGATGGCGATGATGATGATGATGCGATGATGATGATGACGATGATGATGATGACAATAATGATGATGATAAAAAGGCAGATAGTGGTGAAGGTTATGATGGTTACG
>NC_069002.1:8408278-8409796 GCF_001194135.2 Octopus bimaculoides | reverse complement strand
AATGACGAAGATGGTGGTCGCAGCCAGGTGATGGTGATGATGATGATGATGATGATGATGATGATGATGATGATGATGATGATGGTGATGATGATGATGATGATGATGATGGTGATGATGATGATGATGATGATGATGATGATGATGTTGACGACGATGAGGATAATGGTGATGATGACGATGATGATGATGATGATGATGATGATGATGAGTGAAGAGGAGGAAGATGACGACGAGGAAATGTGTGTTAGACATAAATTTCCATCATGCACAACGCCACGATTTTTTACGGAACATAAAATAGGATGATATGAAACTTTTTATTATTTTTTTTTAGCAAAATCGATGCTACTTTATTTTATACATCCTCAAAGAAACCAACGCAACAACAAAAAAAATTATGTAAAACGAAAAAAAAAATGAAATAAAAAAAAAACAAAGTTTATCCCCCAGCGGAATTTGAACTCGGGTCGTAGAAAGAGAAAGATGTCACTAAACGTGACATGTCGTTTTGTTCGCCTCTCTACCGTATCGCTTAAACACCACCCCTGTGTATATTTCAAATAAGCAATATTTTCAGATAACATTATGTCTTTTTTTTGTTTGTTTTTTTTCGTATTGTTCGTTCGCATTAAAATTCTTCTGTCTCTGCCCCACCCGCGTCCTGCATCATTCTTGACAATAGTATTATAGGAAGATTTACAGCAACAACAACAACAACAACAAAAACAAGAGCGACATCTACAAAACAATAACAACAACAACAACAGCAGCAACAATAAAAACGAAATCAGTAACATTAGTACGACAATAACAACAACAGGAACTTCTACAAGAAAAAAAATAGTGACATCTAGGTGACATCGTCATCATCTTCATCATAATTATAATTATCATCATCATCATCATCACCATAATTATCATCACCATCATCACCATCATCATCATCATCATCCTCATCATCATCACCATAATTATCATCATCATCATCATCATCATCGTCGACATCATCATCATCATCATCATCATCATCATCATCGTCACCACCGTCGTCGTCATCATCATCATCATCGTCATCATCATCATCATCGTCATCCTCCTCCTCCTCCTCCTCCTCCTCGTCATCATCAACATCATTATCATCATCATCAACATGACCTTCTACAAAAGATGAGTGACGTCTAGGAAAATAGCACCAGCTGCAATAACATTTATCAGCAGGAGCAACAACAGCGACACCTATGACAGCCACGCCAACGACATCTGCAATAACAACATCTATAGCAAAACTACCACCACCAACAACAACTATTACCACTACCACTACCACCACCACCACCACTACTACTACTACTACTACTACTACTACTACTACTACTACTACTACTACTACTACTCAAGAACAGCGAGAGTGACGTCTACAATAAAAGCAACAACTACAACAGAAACAGCTCAGGCAACAACAACGACATCTATAATTATAAATATCTAAGGAGAGCAACAGATGCAAGAACGACA
>NC_069002.1:8405982-8407445 GCF_001194135.2 Octopus bimaculoides | reverse complement strand
GCATAAAAGACAGCAATAGATAAATCAAAATCTTTCTGCGGCGGCGCACGTCTCTTACTGCTTCTTAGTTGAGTAGCTATCTTGTGTGCGTATGTGTGTGTGTGTGCATGTGTGTGTGTGTGTGTATGTGTGTGTGTGTGTGTGCGTGTGTGTGTGTGTGTGTGTGTGTATGTGAGCGTCTGAAGTTTCTCTCATGCGGATGTGCCATCTTATTGACTTCAAATGATCTTTGACACTTTTCACCCACAATCACATTTTCTGACCAGTAAAAGTTGTTTCTTTTTGCGGGGTTGGGCGTGTGTGGATTTTCTGCTACAAGAGCGGGGGATTAACCGTGATTTGATACAGCTTGCAGTATTTAGTAACACCTATGTACGTTCCAATTTCGAATCTAACTAAAGTCAACAAAATCTTCCATCACTTTTTCTTTCATAAGGGATGTCGATACATTAGTTGTAAGTGTTGGCACAAGTTCAAAAACTGGATTACATCGACCCCAGCACTCAACTGGTATTTATTTTATCGACCCCGAAAAGGTCAATGGCAATGTCGACATTTGTACAGTAGTAGCAATAGTAGTAGTAGTAGTAGTAAGAGTAGTAGTAGTAATAACAGCAGCAGCAGCAGTAGTAGTAGTAGTGGTAGTAGTAGTAGTAGTAGTAGTAGTAGTAGTAGTAGTAGTTGCAGCAGCAGCAGCAGCAGCAGCAGCAGCAGCAGCAGCAGCAGCAGCAGCAGCAGCAGTAGTAGTAGTAGTAGTAGTCTTAGCTGCTGTTAGTGTAACATTTTCTAAGTCAATTCATTTGGGCCTGCACTGTCCCAGTATTACATTCAAATGATTAATGTCAAATTCTGAATGTCTAACACAGTTCAATGTAAAGGTTAATAAAGATTTGCAATCTTCACGGCCTCTCCACTGTTCCCTATTCATTCTCATTGAAATACAAGACTTTGGTTTATATAAACCAGAAACCTCCTCTTAGTGATCTTCTCTTACCTGCTGACGACAGACTCATATCTATGTATAATTTCCTTGACACATCTACACGTTTAAGCTGGAAACCCGAATCCGTGGTCATGCCCTGAAATATATATCATTTTGTAAGTATTTCATCAATATGATTTTATTATTCTGACACCACACACACACACACACAAAACACCCACCCACCCTCACACACACACATATACACATAGACACACACACAAAACACACACAAAAAACACACACACATATATACATACTGATATACTTGTATATACATATACGTATATATACATACACGTATACATGCACATATACCGGTATATGTATGTATGTATGTAGGTATGTATGTATGTATATATATCTATATCTATCTATCTATCTATCTATATATATATATATATATATATATATAGAGAGAGAGAGAGAGAGAGATAGAGAGAGAGAGATTAGGTACTATGTACTTATGTATGTATATATA
>NC_069002.1:8405099-8405921 GCF_001194135.2 Octopus bimaculoides | reverse complement strand
CTCTCTCTCTCTCTCTCTCTCTCTCTCTCTATATATATATATATATATATATATCCATATTATATATATATATGTGTGTGTGTGTATACATATGTGTATATATGTACGTATGTACTTATGTTTGTATGTACGTATGTATTTATGTATGTCGCAAAATAAGGGCGAAGGGCGTCAGAGAGGGCTTAAGTACAATCGTCTGTACTGACACAAAGCTAGTGATTGTTTGGTTCTTGATTTTTCAGCCCTTGGATGGATATTAGGATATTAAGCCGAGTAATCTCGGTGGGATTCTAGCTTATAGCTCAGTAATCATAACACTACACCGCAAATTATTTTGTCTGACGTTCTGACCTTCGATATTTGAATATCAAAATATTAAATATTGAGAAGAAATGAAATAAAAAAAAAGCAAAGAGTGAAGAAATGAAAGAAGAAAATGAAGGAGAAACTTATATGGAAGGAACATATGGAGAAGAATAAAACAGAATTTTGTAGAAAGAATGAAAGAATAAGAAGAATGAAAAGTGGAGAAATTTATGCTGTACAAATGGGAAACGAAAAAAGGTTGAAATTATTAGTGTGAAGAACTGACGAATGCAAAGAAAAACAATATTGAGGAGAATGGAAAATTATTCAAAGAATGAAAGACAATATCTGGGAAAATGTGTGTGAATGTGAGAGAATATTGCAAAAATAAAGAAACACGAATGAGAAAAAGAATAGGCGAAGCAGTGTAAGAATATTGGTAAAAACGAAAGAATGTATTTTCTCACCCATCCATTCATCCATCACAGTTATATAGACCCATTGTAGAAGGCCATA
>NC_069002.1:8402410-8404409 GCF_001194135.2 Octopus bimaculoides | reverse complement strand
CATTCGCAAATGTTCTAATGGAATAAATATTTTACTATGAGAGCCACTCAAAGCAAAGGGTTCTTCAAATAATGATAATAGTAATGATGATGATGATGATGATGATGATGATGATGATGATGATGATGATGATGATGATAAGGATGATGACAGTGACCGTGATGATGATGATGGTGACGATGATGATGATGATGATGATCATGTCGATGATCATGCCCATGTACATATAAACGATGGATTTCTTATATCTTCCGTTTACCAAATCCACTCACAAGACATTGGTCGGCTCGAAACTATAGTAGAAAAAAAAAGGACTTATCCTAGGTGACATACAGCGCGTCTGAACCCGGTACCACGCGAATTGGAAGCATACCTCTTACCACACACCCAAACCTGCGCGTATATACTTGAAAAATTCATATTAAAAAATGTGGATTTTTCTAAAAGATCCACCTTTAAACTTTCTATCCAACAATTTCCTTGTTGCCAATTTAATGTTCTGTGTATGAACACTGCTCGATGTAGCATAGACTACCCTAGCGATGTGAATTTTTGAATTCATGTTCCGGTCTCTTGGTTCATCTATAAATTTGGCCATAATGCTACATATTTTTATTACCAAACCAGCTCCAGAAACACACCCCTGCTCTGTTGGTTTTATATTCCGATGAACGTATACGCTCTAGCCACAATATTATTGTATTTTGGTTTTCTGTCTGAGGTCAAAGCGAGAAGCTATATGGATGATGTATCAACGCCAATATACTGTGAATGTTGCCCATATCTCTGATCGATCAGCTTCTTCTATGTAATACTGGTTCATGAATCCACTGAACTGGATACAATTTCGATTTCTACTGAATTTTCGCTGCTGCTTGAAGTGGAGGGCAACAACCAAGAATCTCTCGGGACATGCTGGGAGATCCTTCGAATGCTAGGATCCGATCGACTCGTAAATGTTTTTACGCGTCGACATTATTTTATTGTATTGCTTAGCGTCGGCTAAATGCCAGAGAGAAAAAACTACAAATATAAATACCACCAGGTATTAGTTGCACTCTCTCAGACAGAGGTGTTATTTACAGTAGACAGGAAAGAACAAGACATACCGAATGCATTGCAGCTTCTAGATGGTAAACACCCACAACATGAAGTATTTCTGCCGCCTCAGATAATCCTACGAACACCTAGTCGGAACTGAATGGAGCTTAATTCTCGTGAGTTCTTCCGACTTGTTAGAATGAAGTTGTACTGGCTTAAATCTACCTGTTGCATATCAGATCTCTGTATAGCAGATCTCTTATCCGATTCAGACACCCCAGTATACATTTTGTAATCACAATTCCTGCATTCTCTCCGATTCATGTGATACTCTGAAACCAGTCACCTTGTTTCTATATGAGCACATTTGGGTCTCTTTCTGGATGTGTATATATATGTTTGGAAGATGGATTCTCTCTTTCTCTATTTCTTCACGTCCGTCTTGTTAGTTTCTCGTCATTGAACCATAATCGATGAATTATATAACTATGCATGCGCATGCGTATAGATGTGCCACGCAGACGACTACATGCTGTCCAGTCTATTGTATTTAATCTCTGATTCTATTTTAATGGTCACCAAGCAAAACCTGGCTTCTGACTTCAGCCAATCACGGCTCCAATTACGTGTTATCATTAAAACGTCCTTAACTACAAAACATCATGCGTATCACCATGGGGAACCGACAAAACAGTAAGAAGCCTAAGATAAATTAAAGCCGTCTACTACACATTTATAAGGACTATGACAGCTCGGAAAAAAACCCAACTTACATGATATAAAAATGTGCATGTGCATGTGCGTGTGTGTGTGTGTGTGTGTGTTTATGTGTGTGCGCGTGTATATGTGTGCATGTGTATGTGTGTACGCGTTTGTCATTTTTCCCATACGTACCTCACCATTCATTTGTGACTGTTAATATATAAGTGTATATATATATATATATATATATATATAT
>NC_069002.1:8396565-8401893 GCF_001194135.2 Octopus bimaculoides | reverse complement strand
TATATATAGACACATATATACGTTTGCTAAATTATATATTCTAATATTTTGAATTTCTCATTTCTAAATTTGTTTTTGAACAGTTTCAAGTTGAAAATGTGTAAATATAGAAATTGAAAGAAAAATGCAGAAATGGAAACGGACATTTAAAATCATGGTTTCTCATTTGTAAATAAGAAAAATTATACATTATTACATACATGCATATATGTACCCACATACATGTTTATATAAGTACATATACATACAGAGAAGCGTACATACATACATACATACATACATATAAACATACGTACGAACGTTGTGTGTGTCTCCTGTAGGTATGCATTAATAATCTCTCTCTCTGTTTCCGTATATTCAAACACACACACACACCCACGGACACACACACACACACACACACACACACACACACACACATATATATATATATATATATATATATATATATATATATATATATATATATATATATATATATATATACACACATATGTGTGTGTGTGCGTGCGCGCGCGCTGTGTGTGTGTATGTACACACTCGAATAAATGTACTATGTTTTTTTAATTGAAGAATAAAAGAATGAAATACAAATATTATTTTCAGCATAGAGTTTGAAGGTTCAGAAACAATATCATACATATATACATGATACACACATGCATACATAAATACATACATACATACATATATAATACATATGCAAACACATATACATGCATGCATGCACACATACATACGAACACACATCTATACATACATATATATAGATATGTGTGTATATATATATATATGTATATATATGCATATTTACAAAATATTCTTCTTCTTCTTCTTCTTCTTCTACTTCTTCTTCTTCTTCTTCTTCTTCTTCTTCTTCTTCTTCTTCTTCTTCTTCTTATTATTATTATTATTATTATTATTATTATTATTATTATATATTTATATACATATATATATTATATATATATATTTATAATATATGTATGTTATATATATATTATATATACATATATATATTATATATATATATTTATAATATATGTATGTTATATATATATTATATATACATATACATATATATATATACATATATGTATACATTCATGCATATATATATTTATATTATATAGGTATATAAGGATTTATACATACATATCTATGCTTATATGCATATATACATATGTATCCACATGCACACACATATTTATGTACCTACGTGCATTATTCATTTTCATATCTGCATGTATATATAAGTATCTATGTATACATATTTACATATAGACATGAATAAATATGTGTATATACACATATACATATATACATATATATATATATATATGTATATATATATGTATATATATATATATATATATATATATGTGTGTGTGTGTGTGTGTGTTTGTGTGTGTGTGTCTGTCTGTATGTATATATGCATATATGGGTATATATATATTATGTATGTATGTATGTATGTAATATGTGTACATAGGTGGTTCTAGGAATATATCATGAACTAGGGTTACTAAATATTTTACAGAATGCTTTTGATGTTCGCAATATAACGCTTCTGTTTTGGAAATGTATTTTGCATTTGTTTCTTTCGTCTTGGAGTGCTTCTGCCTTATTTCTTTTTTGTTTGTTTTTCCAATACAACATAACGAAATAAAATAAATAAATGAGTAAATAAATAATTAAAAAAAACTGAAATACTGAAAGCAAACAACTGTGAGAAAAGACGGTTTCTCCCATAAGAAATGTATATCTTTTTCTTGATGATTGCTGTTATTATAGGTATATAAGGATTTATACATACATATCTATGCTTATATGCATATATACATATGTATCCACATGCACACCCATATTTATGTACCTACGTGCATTATTCATTTTCATATCTGCATGTATATATAAGTATCTATGTATACATATTTACATATAGACATGAATAAATATGTGTATATACACATATACATATATACATATATATATATATATATATATATGTATTTCTGAATAATAATAATAATAATAATAATAATAATAATAATAATAATAATAATAATAATAATAATAATGATAATAGTTTCTTTTGTTAGCCACCGGGGCATAGATGAGAGGGACGTCACATGGACAGACAACAATTCGTGGAGTATGAGAAGAAATAAATTGTAAACTCTGTGAAATTCGATAAAAGTATGTATATTGCAAAAAATATGTGACAACATGACTGATTCAGTCGTCCTGATGTCGGAGAAACTCCAGCTATGGCTAACAAAAGAACCTCACAGATCCAGGAATGGCCTGACCACTAAAGATACGAGCTTTCTCTCCAGCTCTTCTGTTTACAGGCGACTAACTAGAATAGGGCCAATCACTAAGCATTTCTAACATAATCACAAATTCACAAATTCACTGGGAGATAAACTTCCCTCACTGTCCTCACTTTTCTTTCCAAGTGGATATTGAAACAGTCTATGTGAGCTTGACCATAAAGGAATGTGACTCCCCTCAATCTTTTCAGCCTTGTCCACTACACCGCCTCTTCCGCCGTAGTCATTAAACCAAGAAACACCACCTGTCCTGCTTTTTTAAGCTACGTGTTGGAGCGATTCTCAAGACAGATTCGACCCAAACGTGATAACACCTGTTCAACATAACTCCACAAGTCCGCTATTCTCGATGCTAAAGATATATTGCTAAAAAACACAACATACAGCCCGGTTTGGGAATCGAGCTCACTACCTCTAACCACTGAGCCATGTGCCTTCATTTAGGAATTGCACCTAGAAAGTTACCTTCCGAGGCACAAGTCCGGGCAAGGCTGTTTATAGAAGACCAGCCTCCCCTCTCCATGCCACTGATGTTATCCAAGGGAAAAGCAAAGGGGCCGATACAGTTTAGCACCAGGGACGTCGCAACTCATTTCTCCAGCTGAATGAACTGGACCAACGTGAAATAAAGTGTCTTGCTCAAGAACACAACACAGCCCCGTCTGAGTATCGAACTCTTTACCTCATGTTTGTGAGCCTGACGCTCTAACCATTGAGCCATGCGTCTTTATGCATCTCTCTCTCTCTATATATATATATAATCCATATATGTGTGCATATACATACACATACATGCATATATACACATACATACACAAATATCTGCATATACATACACGCGTATATACGTGTAGATGCGTGGGAACGAAGGGCCTTCTCATTATGTGTATGTAATTGGATACTTTGTGCATATGTACGTTTGCGTGTTTATAAAACATTTTCTCTCGTTGTTTATTTATGTTTTCTCCTCTGGGATGTGAACTCAGAATGTAGTAATACGAGACATAATACTGTTAGACATTTAATCGATTCCAGCATTGATTCCGTCCAATGAACACTTCCCTTGTGTTCATATATAATGACCAGTTAGTTGGATAATCGATATAAAGTGTTTTGATGAGACGTTATAACAGTAAGCAGTCATTGATGACCTGCAAGTCACCTTTCGTTGACTGAGGTTTTGAAATGCTTTCAGCTTAATATCTTGCCCATTTTGTTGAAGCATTCTTTACAAGATTTAGGTTCTATGAGAAGTACTAGAGCATTGCTATTCGCATTTATCATCATCATCATCATCGACATCGTTATCACCATCATCACCAGCACCAGCACCAGCACCATCACCATCACCATCATCATCATCATCATCATCATCATCATCACCACCACTGTCATCTTCATCATTATCATCACTATATCATCATCCTCATTATCATCGCCATCATCATTATCATCGCCATCATCATTATCATCATCATCATCGTCGTCGTCGTTATCATCATCATCATCATCATCTTAGTCATCGTCGTCATCGTTGTCGTCGTCGTTGTGTTCATCCCCCATACCGTTTGACAACCGATGCGGGTGCGTTTACGTCCCCGTAAAGTAAGAAACCAATAAAATAACTACCAGGCTTATAAAAAAAATAAGTACTGTGGTCGATACAGCCGACTAAAAATTCTTGAAGGCGGTGCCCCAGCATGGCCGCATTCTAATGACTGAAACAAGGGAAAGATAAAAGATAAAAGGTGCATCCTCACTGTAAATCAGGTGAGTTGACCATTGATAGACAAATATTTTTCATAATTGTTCAGCGTTCTGTGTGAAGATCTTCATCTTTAAAAAAATTTACTTGGAAGATTTCACTTGCGCCTCCCGGTTAGCCTGGGACAATTTTATACAGCACTTCCCCAACGTGCTGGGCAGCGGGACCCAACACGAAACCATGTCGTCACAAATCAAGTTTTTATTTGGTATGTTATTTAACATACATTTGTTCGCCTGTATACCCAAGTACTTGCGTAGATGTATAAGTTTTTTAGTGTGAGTGTCTGTATTTCTTTGTATGCGATTGTGTGTGTGCCTACACTATTACACACAAGCATCTATACACTTCACTATGGGTCTATTGTCTATTTCTACACCTAAATCAATAAATATATGAAAAGAGAGAGAGAGACGGAGACAGAGAATAAGAGCAAAATCTTGACTGATGTGTCTGTAATCCAATGTGCGCTCTGGGTTTTCCTGGTTTTTCTATGTAGAACGTCTTTGATTTGTCTGACATTGGAATAAATGAATAAATATGCCAAATATGTACTGAGAAGTCACTGCCTGTATTTAACCCCAACTAAAATATCAATAAGTTTTTCTTTTCATATTTCCGGCAGTTATGGACAAAACATATTCTCATTTAAACAAACGGCATAATCATTCTTCTTCTTCTTCTTCTTCTTCTTCTTCTTCTTCTTCTTCTTCTTCTTCTTCTTCTTCTTCTTCTTCTTCTTCTTCTTCTTCTTCTTCTTCTTCTTCTTCTTCTTCTTCTTCTTCTTCTTCTTCTTCTTCTTCTTCTTATTATTATTATTATTATTATTGTTATTATTATTATTATTATTATTGATATGACATATTCAGTCATTGATTTCCTTTCTCTACACACAATTCATCGGTTCTTGTGGAGATTATCCAACGGGGCTATGATTATATCTATGGAACTTTCCTTTCATTAATCTATGTTTCTTTGACTCATTGACTCGCCCACGCCCTACCTATCTCAACCTTCTCTTGATATGTACACACATTTACATATACATACATACACAAGTACATACACACACACATATATATATGTATGTAAGTATAAGTATATACACATGTTTTACATATATATAATGTATACATATACATATATATATCTGTGTATACACACACACACACACACACACACACACACATATATATATATATATACATATATATATATATATATATA
>NC_069002.1:8392540-8395905 GCF_001194135.2 Octopus bimaculoides | reverse complement strand
TAATATTACTCGTATGAACGAGCTGGCAGAATCGTTATCGCGCCGGAAGAAATGCTTAGCGGCATTTCTTTCGAATTACATTTCGATTTCTTTGCCTTTCATCCTTTTGGAATCGATAAAATAAGTACTAGTTGAACACTGGGGTTCGATGTAATCGATTTATCTCCTCCTCTCTGCCTGAAATTGCTGGCCTTGTGCCAAAATTTGAAATCAACATTACTAGTATTAAATAAGAACGTAGAGGAGAATTTCAAAATGTACATTATATGAAACGAATTCAGAGCTCCATAATCATAAATGTAAATTATTGCTACTATGGCTTCTCTTCAGAATACTGAAACAGAAATATAAGAGCAAAATGAAAGTGCTGTGTATTTTATTTGAAGTGATGCAGTTAAAGCTACCTCAGGAAAGCGATATTCTGCAATATTGTTAGAGTTTAGACAGAATAGAATGTTGCTTTCAAATCAGTGGACTTCAAAAAGCTGAATATTTGCTTGATCAATGCTACAAAATACAAGCCAGGGGGGGAAAAACCAGATGATACCATGATAAAGTGTTCTTCGATTTCAACTGGATTTTATAGCAAAAGTATGGATTTCAAGAATTTATGAAATATAATCGTTCCTTTGTTGAAGTGATTCTATAAACAGACAACCAAACATATTGATTTCAAATTTTGGTTCGGAAGGCATGACACTGTAATTATGATGTTTGCTTCCCTAAACATGGCGTTTGGAATATGACTCCACTGCACGGAATCGCTTCAAATACACACACATACACACACGCATACTCACAGACACAGACACACACACAAACCCCCCCTGCGCGCGCACACATACACACATACACACACTCATGTATGTATGTATGAAAGTATGTATATATATCTTTGCTATAAGGCAGCACAGTTTCCATATTTCTCATGTTTATGTACGCATAAACACACACGCAACATCAAACACACACGTGCACACATGCACACACGCGCGTGCTCGCGCAGGCAGGCAACGGATATCCAAGGGAAGGCGGCAGAATTGTTAGCACATCGGACAAAAAGCTTAATAGTACTCCTTCCGTCTCTTTATGTTTTGAGTTCAAATCCTATCGGGTGGCAGCTTAGCCTTTTATTCCATCGGGGTCGATAAAGTAAATCACCGGCACAGTACAACGGCCGAAGTAATCGACTTGTACTCTGACCCTCAAAATTGCTGGTTTTGAGCCCGGCAGAGAGCCCGGATGCCCTTCACCACTGAGCCACGTGCCTTCACTGCATGGACTTAAATCATTGGGATGGATGCTCATATATAACCTTATTTATAGATAACGCTACTTCATTTGGGTTCAACTAGTTTTCACAACAAGTAAACAACCCATCACAATCTTTCTTTTATTCTTTTACTTGTTTCAGTCATTTGACTGCGGCCATGCTGGAGCACCGCCTTTAGTCGAACAAATCGACCCCAGGTTTTATTCTTTGTATGCCTAGTACTTATTTTATCGGTTACTTATACCGAACCGCTAAGTTACAGGTACGTAAACACACCAACATCGGTTGTCATGCGATAGTGGGGAACAAGCACAGACACACAAACATATACACACATATATATATATACGACACGCTTCTTTCAGTTCCCGTCTACCAAACCCACTCATAAAGCTTTGATTACAGTAGAAGTCACTTGCCCAAGGTGCCATGCAGTGGGATGAGAACCCGGAACCATGTGGTTGTTAAGCAAGCTGCTTACCACACAGCCACTCCTGCTGGAAACATTTTGAGAATTCCACCAGAATTAGAACAACCGATATTTCGCAGAAAGTAATTAGTGTTTAAACTGATAGAGCTTAATTAAGAATAAAATAACTGAAGAATTACCTTTCAGTTGTCAGAACATTATTAGAATGAGAGACAGCACATAATGGAAATCAAATAAAGATTATTATGTGAGGTAGGCTGCATCTAATCACGAATAATTATATAAATATTTTGAAACTTAATAAAGATATGATTGATGCTAGGCGTTGGGTATTAAAAGTGATAGCAAACATAAGTTATTTCATTTACAAAGCACTAATTACGAAACTAATTAATCTGGCAGAAGTTGGTTTGATTTGCTCAGTGAGAAGAAACTAGGGAAACAAACATGACGGATTGATGTGTAAGCACAGACAATTTGTTATAGAAGTCGACTTATGTATTGAATAAACGTCTCTGCTATATTTCTTTGCACTGAGAACCTTTACCTCAAAGTTTGTAAGTTTGCCACATACAGCTGGTAGTCATTTTATTGACCCCTAGAGGGGGTCATATACACAAACACAAACATATATATATGTATATACGACAGGCTTCTTTCAGTTTCCGTCTAACAAATCCACTTTGGTTGACCCGTCGCTATAGTAGAAGACACTTGCCCAAGGTACCATGCAGTGAGACTGATCCGGAACCAAGGGATTTAAAAATCCAGGTAAATCTCTGTAAAGTACTCAGTTTGAAACGGATTTGGTTGACCATCCATCAATGAAGTAACAACAAATGGAAGCAGAATAAACTTTCAATCTAATCGTACATGTTTGACAAGTGAATCCAGATATCGTTTAGAAGAATTTCAAGAAATTCGGAGTATAAGACAGCAAGAATATGAATAGAGAAAATCACAACTCTAATTACTGATAACCATGCACAATACCAACAAAAGTTTCTATCGTGTCAGCATATTTGAATACAAAAAATAACAGCCAAATTAATATATAACACAACGTTATCAAGTCAATCCAAAATTGGTGGAATTCAAAGGGAATTAAGAAAGTATTTCTAGCAGACAAACGTATACAAAAAGAACGTTAAAAAAATAATAGAACTAAGAAACATGCGTTTTATTGTTAATGAAATACACACAAGAATGATGTAAATATCTATTCGTTCGTTATCTATCGATCTTTTTATACGTATATATGTGTGCTTGTGTGTGTACATGCACGTAAGCAAATGTATATGTATATATGTGTATATGCAAATATGAATAAATGTTCTTATGTTTTTTTGTATTTTTTGTATAGAATTTGACATACAGATGTGTACGTATTTCTTTTTCATACCATAACTGAAGATCTTTGAAAGACTCTGCCAATGTAAGACAGAGAAATATGAAGGGAAAAATATTGTCAGAACTGTCAGAAACTCATACAAGACAAAGATGAAGATGAGGAATCATTGGAAAACTATGAAATACATACATACATACATACATACACACATACATACATGCATAGTTACATATACACCACACATACATATGTAAGTACGTGTGTACGTGAGTATGTATGTATGTATGTATGTATGTATGTATGTATATATA
>NC_069002.1:8390794-8391284 GCF_001194135.2 Octopus bimaculoides | reverse complement strand
ATATATATATATATATATATATATATATATATATATAATTGTATGTATGTGTCCACCGATGTTTGGGGGGAAATGTAATTTTGTATCTTCAGGAATCTCTGAGAGCATCAGGTATAAGCAACAGGAAATTCTAAGCTCTTCCTGCAAAGTGCCAGCATTAATTATGCATTTGATATGGCGGCGTCCATTCTTCTCATGCAACTACTACTAATATTACTGCTACTACTACTACTACTACTACTACTACTACTACTACTACTATTACTACTACTACTACTACTACCGCTGCCGCTGCTGCTGCCGCTGCTGCTGCCGCAGATAATGTTGATGATGATGATGATGCACATAAATTTCTCTCTGAGAAACTAATTTAGTTTCCGCTACTTAATATATTATTGTTTCTCACGGTGTAAATTATATATTTCCAACACACACACACACACACACACACACACACACACACACACACACACACACACACACACACACA
>NC_069002.1:8386535-8390289 GCF_001194135.2 Octopus bimaculoides | reverse complement strand
TATATATATATATATATATATATATATATATATAGCAAATGATAGAAGCAAAAATGGTATTCACGGAATTCTTATTGATCACGACCTTTTCCCTCCATCTTGGATGGTTGAGATACGGATATATAATTAAATCCATAAAAAGATAGGACAATCTCATTAGAGGCGAACAAAGGACGTCGACAGGCTCTGGCCGGTTCTGACCGGTTCTGTCATCTGTAGTGTTCTGAAGCTGACCATTCAGCGGGGTGTATACGAGACGGAGATGTCTTGCCACCAAATTCTACACAACGGCCGAAATTGCTGGCCTTGTTCCAAAATGTTTAACCAGTTCATATTATATCTGTATGGCCAATAGACAGTGGCAACTCTGCTCTAGTTTGAAACTGGTATTGCTAGGCTGCAACAAAGGAGTACTATCAAATTATTCCTATATATTGAAGTATATAAATTTCTGTCTGATATTCAAAGGAGAAGAAATCAATATTTGTTACGTCTGTGACATTTCGAAGAGTAATATAATTATCACCAACATTTCTTACTATACCTGACAGTGACAGTTTCTGCAGCAATACTAGGTCAATATTTTGGAAATGTATGTGAGAAGATGTAATGATGACGTTACCAAAAGCTCTGTCTGTAAACATACTAGGAAATAATTTGGTGATATAAGTATATTGATGTCAAATTTTGGCACAAAGCCAGCTATATTAGAGGGAAACAATTCAGTTTCGCCGATCCCAGCGCTCAACTAGTACCTATTTTATCGACCCCGAAAGGATGAAAATCAAAGTCGACCTCGGTGGAATTTGAACTCTGAACATAAAGACGAACAAAATGCCGCCTATCATTTTGCTCGGTGTGCTAACCGTTCTGCTATCTTGCCGCCATATTATTACATTACAGAAGGTAATGATGACGTCACCAACATTTTTATCTCTACCTATACCAGGTAATATTGTGGTGATATGTATTAGAGAATGGTGTCGTTACCAACATGATCTTGGTCCTTCATGTATCTGAAGATGACCATATTAGATTTACACTCTGTGTGTCTTGGGGTTGCTTATAAGAGCAATCTTACCAGATAATCCCTGGTTAAGTTTGGAACATGTAATAGTAGAATAGATTTTGGAGGAATAGTTTTCAATTAGCAATAACCACGCCTCGAATTCATCTGATTGGCTACGGTACCACCTCTGGTACCATGGTCGATGAGGTGGCTTAGTGGTTTGGTATTCGGTTCACGAGTTCAACTCCAGGCGGGGCGTGGTGTTCTTGAACAAGACACTTTATTTCATGTTGCTCCAGTCTACGCAGATGGCAAAAATGTGTTGTGCCTGTAATTGAATGGGCCGGCCTTGACATATTCTGTGTCACGCTGAATCTCCCTTAGAACTATGTTAATGGTACACGTGTCTGTGGGGTGCTCAGTCACCTGCACGTTAATTTCAGGAGCATGCTGTTCCATTGATCGGGTCAGCCAGAATACCCATCGTCGTAACAATGTGTGGAACCAATGGGAGCTTTGCTTTTCGTGCAGCTCTCCTACCTTTAGCGTGTCTGATAATTTCTGAATCTGAGAGCTGTACCTCAGATTACACAGCACTTCTCCTCATTGAGCGACCTTGAGCAAAATGTTCCAAGTAAACTACACGAAGTTACACTTTTATATGAATATAGTACAGAATACAACATATAGAGGGAAGAAGACAATCATCTTTATCGTATTTTCGGAGGAGGAGGAGAATTCATAACTTATCGTCTGCAATAAACGTGCACCTATGGTCTTTCTAAACTATTCGGAAACTATTTAACAAATCAAATTACATTTTATTTTACCAGTAGTTATTCCATTTCTTCATTTCTGAGCCTCTTAATCGTATATCTTTATCTTGACAAAATTTTATCTGACATTTAATTTGAAGAAAACCATCTGCTCTCTTTTTCATTCACTTAGAGGCGAAATAATCATTGTTGTTTGTGACGGTAATATAATAATCTAGCGTTTGAAGAATAGTCGGTCCGTTTTCTATCAACCCCTGCTCAGTTACTTTTAAGACAAATATACAACTATTACATTAAGTACCCAACACGCAGAATATATACAGATTTATACGTTTTTCTTGGATTTCAAATTGTTCAAGGTATTTATATTTGAAATATTTTCACTTTGATGTGGTTTCTTGAAAGATAATTATTCCTGGGCCAATGTGAAGTAGTTATTGGTGGTATTTATTTAGTTTTCAGTAATATTTCTCAGAAAATCAAGAGTATCAATATCTCTTTTACCCTTTTTACTTGTTTCAGTCATTTAACTGTGGCCATGCTGGAGCACTACCTTTAGTCGAATAAATCGACTTTTTGTAAGCCTAGTACTTATTCTATCGATATCTTCTTGCCGAACCGCTAAGTTACGGGGACGTAAACACACCAGCATCGGTTGTCAAGCGACGTTGGGGGTGTGTGTGACAAACACAGACACACAAACATATACATACACATACATATATATATATACATATATACGACGGGCTTCTTTTCAGTTTCCGTCTACCAAATCCGCTCACAAGGCTTTGGTCGGCCCGAGGCTACAGTAGATGACACTTGCCCAAGGTGACACGCAGTGGGACTGAACCCGGAACCATGTGGTTGGTAAGCAAGCTACTTACCACACAGCCACTCCTACGCCTATCAATTAAATTTGCTGATTTCATTGAAATTTTATCTCTAAAAATCAGTTTCTTTCACAAGTTACAATAATTTAATTCAATAAAAAATCTTTCAGTCAAATAAAGCATTTACGTTTGTCTTCTACTCAAGAGAAATGTGTATACATGTACACAGATAATCTAATGACAGGAGTGTAGTTACAACAAATGAAGTATATGTCTTTGTCTTTTACTTAATCAAAATTGATATACATCTACGCCATACTCTAAACCATACTTATACCAACAATTTACTTATGACATAAATGATTTATCAATGTCCTCGTCTTCAGGGGAATGAATAGAAGTATAAACACCATTATTCTTATAGGAATGTTACTATAAGAAACATATGATACGATTTCGTTTCCTTCTCAACAGAAACGTATATACTTATGGATATCTGCTTAACTATACTTTCAGTAATGTGTCATAAAGATAAATGACCTAGTTTTACCTTCTGCTGAAGAGGAATGGATATACATATATTCACATACAATACGGCACTTATAGGAAAATATTTATAAGAAGCTACATGTCCCTATAAGATTATGCATAATGGAATCTCTTGCATTCGTTAATAGAAATAGGAATTGCCGAAAAGCTAGGTTACAGGGACGTAAGCGCACCAACAACCGTTGACAAACGATGCTGGGGGCGGCAACACAGGCAAGAACATACGCCTAAATACATACAAGGCAGCTCCTTGAGCAACATTCTTTGTCTCATAACCTAGAATACATGCTCAAAGAAGCCGCACGACTCTACAAAATGTTTTGATTTAATACTACAACTATTCGTATGATTTTAATAAAAGTTTCAACAGTTATATACATTTTATTACTTTATCTTCGATTTACAATAGCTGGATTTAACATGAATTCTCCCATTAAAATAATTATATTTTGTGTTCTATTCAAAGGGAATGTGAGAATGTGAGTATGTGTATGTGTGTGTGTATGCATATATATGTAAGTGTATACAGACACACACACACACACACACACACACACACACACACACACACACACACACATATATATATA
>NC_069002.1:8386326-8386525 GCF_001194135.2 Octopus bimaculoides | reverse complement strand
ACACATATATATATATATATACATATATATATATATATATATACATATATAGCCACACATATATATGTGAATATATATACATTAATACATAATATAAGTACATTATATATAAATATATTCTATTACATTACATTATATTATACCATATTCATATATATATATATATATGTATATAATATATATATGTATATATATATAT
>NC_069002.1:8384587-8386223 GCF_001194135.2 Octopus bimaculoides | reverse complement strand
ATATATATTATATATATATATTATATATATATATATGTATGTATGTATATGTATATGCGTATGCTTTATGCTTTACTGTTTACTATACTTGCAGGAAATTAATTGTAAATAAGAAACCATCTGCCTTCTGTCTTCTCAAGATGAACGCACAGTATGTACGTATGTACGTATGCACAAATACTTTACTTATAACAATGAGTTATATGTCCTCCTTATCTTTTGCTTTAGAAGGCTGGCTATACCTATATACATGTACTATGCTGCACTTATAAGGATGTAGTTGTATGAAATAAATGATTTGTCTTTGTCGCCTACTCAACAGGTTTGGTTCTCCATATGAATGTATGCTTGACTATATTTATAGGAATGAAATATCTGCTCTTAACGTCTGCTGAGTAGGAATAGATATATTTTGTTTGTATCTCTGGATGATTATTCTATCAGTAATAGACACAAGCACAACTCTCGGAAGAAGATCTGGATTAGAGGGGCATCTCATTTAATACGTTCGGGAAAAGCGACAAAAAATTTTTTTGACAAAGCTTGCTGGTTAATTGGTTGACTGGTTGACTGATGAAGTGAACGATCCATCATGCAGTTGATTAGTTAATTGATTAAATGCTAAAGCAATCGACAAATGAAAACATAGAAGTGAAATAGAATCAGTGCGTGTATATTATTGGCGTTATATATAACCTTGTGAAATACAACACAATATGTTTCAACACACAAGTTCACATCAATAATCTTGCAAGCCATGTACAAAAATGGAATAGATGTGCATATACACGTATACATTACTATATTTATAGCGATGTAGTTATGAGAAGCTGTATGCTTTAATGTATTTTTTATGCTGATGTAGTGTCTTTTACTCGCTAACAGAAGAAATAGTTACAACTAAGATTGTTTTATCATGACAACTTCAACATCAAAAACTTTGAATGCAGATAACATATCAATTGAATACATACATATATAGAAACGTAGTATGCATATTTTTATATTGAAGTATACACGTGTGGAGTATACATTTGATATATGTGTGAATATTTATGTATGCTTGTAAATATTTAACTGGATATAGCTGTAAAGACAGAAAAAAAAATATTTTGCCGTGAGTGATAAATTCAGAGACGCAAACAAATAGAAAGAAAGATATATAGACAGATAAACTGGCAGACAGTAAGTGAATTACGAGCCAAAACGGTTCTTTATTTTGTCATGGCAATATATTTCTTATGGTTAGACGTTTATTGCAATATTCACCTGAAGAAGAAAAAAAAAATTAAATTTCAAATACAAACTTTCTGATTTCATTCTATGTCTCACTGTCTTTTTGGCTTTTTTTTTCTTCAGCAATAAAAATAAATTTCACATTTTACATTTTTTAATTTTCTCACATAGAAACATAAATATAGAGGTAGGCTGATATTAATAGAATACATGCATAGGGACGTAGATATATGTAAAACACATATAAGTGCCTCCTTATGCAAACACAACATCATACACAACGCACGCGCACACACACAGACA
This sequence comes from Octopus bimaculoides, assembly GCF_001194135.2. NCBI lineage: Eukaryota > Metazoa > Mollusca > Cephalopoda > Octopoda > Octopodidae > Octopus > Octopus bimaculoides. The sequence continues at coordinate 8,384,684 of NC_069002.1, read as the reverse complement.
TACAAAGACATGTATATATATATGCATATATATATATATATATATGCGTGTGTATATGAGTATATATATATATATATATATATATATATATATATAT
>NC_069002.1:8384112-8384577 GCF_001194135.2 Octopus bimaculoides | reverse complement strand
TATATATATATATATATATATATATAGATACATAGATAGATAGATAGATGGATAGATATATGTACTGTATGCGTGTGTGCGTCTAAATCCAAAGATTCGATTATCTCAGCATGTGTATATGAGCGTATGTTTCCTTATTCAATGCTTATTGAATTCTAAAGATACAATGCCGCTTTTTATGTTTGTATGTAGAGGAATACAATCTTTAAATGCTTTATCCAGCTACGATACGAAGCCACATATATTTTTTTCTGTTACCCATTGAAACTAAATATGGCTGTGAGGTATGTTAATATGGCGACTATCTCTTTCACAGATAACGTGGTTACAACGATAGCACTGCGAATAGTAAAGAAATCTGAATTTCTTCTTCTTCTTCTTCTTTACTCCTGCTGCTGCTGCTACTACTACTACTACTATTACTATTATTATTATTAATAATAATATTAATGATGATGATGAAAA
>NC_069002.1:8382762-8383242 GCF_001194135.2 Octopus bimaculoides | reverse complement strand
TGTGTGTGTGTGTGTGTGTGTGAGTGTGTGTGTGTGTGTATGTGTATATGTATGTATGTACGTAATTATATAAAATAGTCACCATGTTCTGCTTCTCTAGAGAACTTATCGATATTTCTTTTAGGACAACACAGTTCGTTTGTACGATATTTCTGTGGGTAGAACATGGAAAGAAAACTTATACACGTGCCTCTATTCTTACTGGAATCGTCACCACGAATTGCGTACATTTTTCAACTATTCAACTGTCATGTCATGGAGGATGAAAGTGAACTCGATAAGCGGAATCTCCATATTTTAGAGTTCTTCAAGGAAGGCTAGACTGAACATCAAGTTATTGCAGCTTTAGAAGTATTCACTTCTTTAGTACATTCACTCATACATCTCAGTGTGTGTGTGCGTTGTGTGCGCGTGTGCGGAGATATGTGTGCGTGTGCGTGTATGTGCGTGCACGTGTGTATATATATATATATACATACA
>NC_069002.1:8379241-8382484 GCF_001194135.2 Octopus bimaculoides | reverse complement strand
CATGCATACACGCATACATACATATATATATATATATGAATATGTGTGTATGTATGTATGTATGTATGTATGTATGTATCAAGAGAGGATATCAAAGAGAAAGCGAGAGAAAGGCATGTACGTGTGATCTCTGTCTGTGTGAGCGTACGTATGAGGATACAAGTGTGTGTGTGTCGGAGTCTGCTTGTATAGATATTTGCATCTGTGTTTGGCTTTGAGATTTCTAAATCTTTCGTTCCGTTTAAGAAACAATCTGTTCAATATATTGACATCTTTTAGGTTTTACATTATGTATTTCTCAAAGTTAATTTGTTCGTTCAAGCATAAAGGGTAGTTCGATCCTAATCTCCATTACAAATTAATGGTATATTTATTAAGCCTGTCTCACTTTATAGTCACAGCAGTCGAGAAATATAAACCTCTGAGATGCAACGTTAATACCAAATGGTTCACTTCAAATATGCGATGCAGATTTCTTTTGCCGACAACTTGTGACCGCATCATATCACATGTCATAGAAATTATGATATATGTGGAATGTTATGCAATTATCTTATTGATGGCGGACATTTAATCATTGAATCGTATAATAAGAATCAGAAACATTTATCGTCCACACGCGTTCACTTGCTGCGTGATCCTTCAATACTTTACAGAATTAATCCCAATATATAACTGGTACTTCCATCTAGAAAGGTTGACTAAAGTTACCTCCTAATTTTATTCTAATTGTCTCACTGTGACAATTGTAAAAAATTGATATTGAATTTTCGATTTGATATATCTATTCAAAAGACCTAGTGGTAGATTGAGAATGAAAGGGATGTCTCTACATAAACGATCTATATGTCGGAAATTGCAGCGTAAATCAAACTTTACCATCTTAAGACATATGCAAGGGGGGCATGGTTAGAATGTCTTTGATCGTAGGTAAGTTTAATGAGCACTGTTTTCGATGATACAACAACATTTTTAGCGTTGATGAAAAACCTGTTATGAAATAGCCTCCTAGAACCAACAGAAACCCATATTAAAAGTATCTTCCCAAAGTCAACAATGGCCAGAAGTTAATATTGAAAATATGTTCCTAATGCCAACAGCAAGGAAAAGTAATATTGAAAATTTCTTCCAGGAACAAACAGTAACTAGAAACAATATTGAGAATATCGGCAGTAAAACTATAGCTTATCTATATAAAGACTTCGTGGTATACAAACATATAAAAGAAATCAAACCTATAAAAATATCTAATATTTTATGTTGCCAAGTTATACAATAACAGGGTTGAAGTATATCTTATTTGAATAGGAGTAAACTTAACGTTACTTTGGCGGGATTTGGAGGCAAAGCATAACTTGCGACAGCTTAAAACTGCAAGGTATTTAATCCACTGCGCTTATTATTCCCATAACCCACACGATTTTTCCATATAACTAAAAGTCAAATTCCCAGTAAATGTGCATTTCACTGAAATTTATCCGAATATTTGAGCGATGTTTAAGGTGGTGAGCTGGCAGAAACGCTAGCGCGCCGGGCGAGCTGCTTAGCGGTATTTTGTCTGTCGTAAAGTCGACCTCGGCGGAATTTGAATTCAGAACGTAAAGACAGACGAAATACCGCTAAGCGTTTCGCCCGGCGTTCTAACGTTTTTTATGTCTTTACTGCCCACAGGGGGCTAAACATAGAGGGGACAAACAAGGACAGCCAAACGGATTAAGTCGATTATATCGACTCTAGTGTGTAACTGGTACTTATGTAATCGAAAGGCAAAGTCGACCTCGGCGGAATTTGAACTCAGAACGTAACGGTAGACGAAATACCGCTAAGCATTTCGCCCGGCGTTCTAACGTTTCTGCCAGCTCGCCACCTTCACTCTATATTTAATACTGATGTTGAGCATAGGCCCAAAGGTTTGCATTTTTATGTAGAGGTTTGTTCTGTTATAAAAATCCCAATGCACGAATACTAATATCGTTTCAACTTTTGAGTCGATAAGCGGCAATATAGACCAATGCAAGATGTGATCTCAGAACGTAATGGTACATATTTAAACAGTGCAACATGTAGGACAACACCCAATTCATCGTGCCACTCTATCACTTTATTACTCCACTTAAATCATTACAAAAAGGCATTAAGTATAATAACCTTTCCATATACCTCTTCAATTTTCTGTCACTACGGTAGACTTAATTGAACGAGATATTCATCGCAACACACTGTCCATCATGCTACTTCACCATCCTTGTTATAACAGTAAATGCAACGGCAACAGCAATGCAATTATTACAATTCTATTTCTTTGATTTCATACCGTCATGCGAATAAATTTTATCAACTCTGCCAGTTTGTAACTATATTCAATTCCATCAATAACAGCTCGTTAACTCTGCTGGAAAGATGTCAACTTTCTTTCATCCATGCCCTAGTTTAGTTAAATGAATCGTAGAAGTCACTGAGTGTCAAAGTCAGAGATTAAATCGGTTTCAGAATATTTGAAGTAAATTGAATTCAACCAAGTGTTTCACGGCAATGGTAAGTGTAAGACTAAAGCAGCGGAAGGTAAATATTGCATATTATATATATTACACGTTGCATATATGGTATTGTCTTTAACACAACGGACTAAACTCTTCAACGTCATTATTACAGAAGTTAAAATGGCTGACATGACAGCGTCTGATGTACATTTTTTCTTCTTTCAAGTTTGATAGATTAGAAAATAGATTTTTTTTTTCTATTTTGATGTTTAAAGTTTTGTTGGTATATTCTATTCTATGGTGAAAATGAAATAAAACGAACAAAGAAAGTTTAAAAATTCTAAAATAATGATAGAGGCATGACTAAATAAATATATCAGATCCGTTATAGATTACGGAGTGAAAAAGTGGATGCCTTGATAATGATATAAAATAATAGTGAAGAGGAAACTAGAAGGAATATATGACAACTTGAAAGAATGTCTCATTATTATTATCATTGTTATTATTATTATTATTTTATGTTTGACTTTTGTTTTGCATTTGTACAAGTTGGATCCAAGTCTCACCCAGAGACCTCAAGAGACAACAAGTTAGAAGTTCATGTAGGTGTTATGCCTAGGGTACCATATATTTGGATTTGTACAGTTTTGTTCAAGTGAATGTTTAAGAAACCATAAGAAAATTATGTTTGCTTTAAAATTTGAGATCACATAGACAGTATTTTACGTAGGATATGGGCAGTTCCCATGAGCACTATCTT
>NC_069002.1:8377842-8379169 GCF_001194135.2 Octopus bimaculoides | reverse complement strand
TATATATATATATATATATGCATATGTGTATGTATGTATGTATATAAGTACGTACATACATGCACACACACACACACACACACACACACACACACACACACACACATATATATATATAAGAAACGAAGAAAAAGTTTTGAGATAGCAGAAAGAATTTACATATTTATTGAAATATGCTACCACTTTCAACCGCTTTAAAATATGATTTAGTCATGTTGAACAAGAAGGAGAAATAATTGAAATGAATTAAATCAAATTATTTTAATGATTCATGATACCCTTTCTGGAAATTTAAATGCTTTGTTAAAGTAAAAACATATAGTGGCCGTAGTTCGACTACCCCTCATATCTGTTGGGTTGTTTTAGTCGTAGAAATTCACGTAGTAGAAGATGTACTTTGTCATTAAGGGATGGCTGTTAGTAGTCGGCGAGGAAGCGGTAGAATTAATGCTAGTTGCTATATTAGTCGTGTTAATGCTTGTATCACGACGGAGAGAGAAAAATGCGTAGGGAGTAACGGTTCAACACGAGGATAAGCCTTGCTTCCTTCCACACAGTTGCCGTCTGCTAAATTTATTAGCAAGGTAATATTTGCCCCAGGGCTATGTAAGAAAACATTTACTCAACGTGTCGCGCAGTGGGACTGAACCTAAAACCACGAGGATGCAAAGCCAGCTTTCTAACCACATAGTCATGTCCGCTCTGCTTGGCAGTTACTGAGCCACGGTCGATCGTCAGTTACACGACCCTAACCGTCCAGAAAACTAGTTGTCTCAGTCATCGGTTACATGCCTATGTATTTACTGAAACTGAGTATTGACAGTGAAAAATATAAAGTGTTAATATACAAATATATACTCTGTATAATGTACTACGTGTACTTTTTATTATTTATTCGTACTGCCGTTTAATAGTACTGCCGTTTAATAGCATACAACTCAATTGATAGCGTATTAAAAGAAATGAATCAAAATATAAGTTGACGAGATAAAACTAAATACGTATTATACATTATGAATATTTCTATGTTCATGAAATGTGAAATAACAAAGATATCTAATAGGCTTAAGGTGTTGAACTTCTGACCCTTGAGTATAAACATATGTAGCTTCACGATGAAGAAAAGCACACACAACCTACACACACGCACATACACATACATAGGCACACACAAACATAATGAATATACACTACAATCACACACACACACACACACACACACTTATTCATATATACGTATTCACAAATGTGTATACATCTATTAATATACGCCTGTGTGTATGTGTATATATATGTATACTGATATATATATATATATATATATATA
>NC_069002.1:8376325-8377166 GCF_001194135.2 Octopus bimaculoides | reverse complement strand
TATATATATATATATATATATATATATATATATATATATATATATATATATGTATGTATGTATGTATGTATGTATGTATGTATGTATGTGTGCTTGTGTTAGACTGTGTGTGTAGGAAGAAATAAACAAATGTTCAAATAATTGATATTATTTTCATGTTGAGATTGTGTATACGCAAGGGATTATCTTTAAACCAGTGACTGTGTATACGCAAAACAATGTGTATATAGCAGACAAATTGGTATTTAATGATTCAAAGATTAAGAAGTTTCCAAGGAAAACGGCTTAAAATACGACCTGAAGTAAGACTCTCTCTAATTCCGCCTAATACCTTATAATACTATTTGCATGCGCTTGTGGGTTAGTCCTAGACTACTGTAGCAACAACTAAATCTCGATGTCTTTGTATTAAAAAACAAGAAGAAAAATGTAGCCATATATCATTAACAAAGACATGCGCTTTACAAGCAGCGTCAGCAACGTTGTTACCGTCATTGTGAAAATCATCAACATCAACATTATCACCATCAGCTTCATTAGTATCAAATAGCATTTATCATAATTATTATTATTGTCGTTGTCGTAGTCATAATCATCATCATCATCATCACTATCACTGTTGTCATTATGTTCAACACCATCATTATCATCGTCATCGTCGTCGTCATCGTCATGTTTAGCGTCATCCCCTTCAACGCTGTTGTCGTCATCAACCTCCTGCTCCTCCTCCTGCTCCTCCTCCTGCTCCTCCTCCTGCTCCTCCTCCTGCTCCTTCTGCTCCTCCTCCTGCTCCTCCTGCTCGACTTTACTTTTCATCCATACGCAGTGAATTTGTGCTTAT
>NC_069002.1:8373620-8375878 GCF_001194135.2 Octopus bimaculoides | reverse complement strand
TATATATATATATATATATATATATATATATATATGCATACGCACAAACGAGCATACGTACGTGAGTGTGTGCACAGACATACATATATAATGTATGTGTATATATGTAAAAAGGATTTATTTAAATAATTATAAGTTTCTACAAAAGAAATGCCAGGATTTCATCGGCAACTGAAATATAAATGTTTAAAATGAAGATAAATATATTGTAGAATATGTGTGTATGTATGGATGGGATGGACGGATGGATTGGTTAGTGGATCGATCGATCGATATATATACATATATATATATTTGTGTGTGTGTGTATGCGTGTGTGTGTGTATGTGTGTGTGTGTGTGTGTGTGTATATATATATATATATATCGATATGTATGTATATATATATATGTATTAGTGTGTGATTTTATTAGTGACTATAAAAAAAACCATGCGTGCAACTGAGTGTCGAAAAATATACGTTTCATAACTACACCCTTTTATGTCTAAGGCAGAGTTAGCAGAGCAATGAATAGAAATCAATAAAATATAATACTAGTGTACGTGTGCTGATCGATATCATCGAAAAGATCTTGAATGCATTGCCGTTAAATGGTTGTAGTCAAAATACAGAAACCTGTAACTGAGTATGAATGCGCATACATTCATTTTTACGCATCTGTACATTTGCTATTATCTTTTGGCTTTCATCTTTTACTTGTGTAAGTCACTGGAATGTCGCTATGCTGGAGCATCGCTTCGAAATGTTTAGACAGACGAGTATGTATTTTTTAAAGTCTGGTAACATATGCGGTAGTTTTTCTTCTGCTGAACCGCTGAAATTTCCAGTGACGTAAAGAGAACGGCACCGGGTTTCACACGGCGTTGGGTTACCGAACAAAAGCAAAAGCATGGATTCGTACAAACTCGGAGGCATATTCATACGTAGAGAGAAACGGAGAAGACAAAATAGAGAAGAAAGCGAGAAAAGAAAAGGAAGAAAAAAGAACAGTGTTAAAATGAAAAGGAGAGAAAAGGGGAAGAGAGAAAAAAGAAAGAAAGAAAGGAAAATATAAGCTGGACAGCCATAATATATATAATACAAAGAATATATATACATGTATACACACATATATGTACATACTCACATCTACATGTGTATATACATGCATATCAGGGTACAGGACGTTGGAACAATAAACTACAGACAACGGAACGAACACATAGGAAAACGGAAAGCCACTTGGAATATCCCTTCATCAGCTGTCTCTATTCTATCTAGACGTTTCGAAGACAATATATATATATATATGTATATGCGACGGCCTTCTTTCTGTTTCCGTCTACCAGATTCACTCACTGGGACTGAACCTGGAACCATGTTTTTGAGAAGTAAACTTTTTACCATTTATATATATATATATATATATATATGTTGACCTGCTGCAGTACGTAGTATAGATAATTGTAATTTGTATTCTATGCTTTTTGATTTTAAGTCCTACATTTATATTCGGAAAGTAATGTTCTATGACAGAATTCTTGTGTCGGAAAATGAATTTTCACGAGAGTAAAATCTTTATAAATGCTCTCTAGGTGCCGCGGCATGGAGAACTGAACGCGAAACAGGTTGAAACAAGCCATTATCTCCATTGACATCACCGTCGTCGTCATCATCACCATCGTCATCATTATCGTCATCATCATCACATACACATACATTCACGTTCGTATAAATACGTACACACACACACACACACACGCGCGCGCGCACACACACACGCACACACACTTATCTTCATTCGTAAGATTTTATTTATTCAAAGTAAAATACGCGTAAGTCACGACCGGGAATTTCACATTCCTGATCCACTGATGACTTGAATAATAATTATCTCCAATTTCCATAACTGCACTCGTTACATTCTTCCGTTTAATTGATATTTTACGCCATGGCTTTTCTACCATATATTATACATACGTATATACACGTACACATGTAGCTGGAGGGACACATAGGCATAGTAAACTATATAGATACATTTAAAACTGCGTGCTGGTATCTATATCTCTTTTAATTCTTTCAGTCATTTGACTACAGCCATGCTGGAGCACCGCCTTTATTCCGAGCAAATCGACCCCAGGACTTATTCTTTGTAAGCCTAGTACTTATTCTATCGGTCTGTTTGCCGAACTGCTAAGTTACAGGGATGTAAACACAACAGCATCGGTTGTCAAGCGATGTTGGGGGGGGGGACAAACACAGAGACATAAACACA
>NC_069002.1:8370382-8373122 GCF_001194135.2 Octopus bimaculoides | reverse complement strand
ATATATATATATATATATACATATATACAGGGTGCAATGTTTAAATTGTCGCCATATTATATTTTTAATTTCGAGTATGCGCATTGTTTGTTTGGGATTTTGTCGACTACACAGTATAGTAGGGTCAGTCGGACACCGTCTGTGAGAACAGCACCAAAAGGCAATTCACACTGTTAGGGGCGCGTTTAAGCGAGAGACAATCAAAACGCCTTCTAACACCAAGGACTACGGTAGCATTCACCTCGGCAGGATTTGAACTTACGTGTTGTGTTGTCTCTTCTATTGAGATAGCTATCTGTCCTCCATGTCAGCTAACTCTTTCTCAACTACAGTTTTAATCTTTATACTCATCAACACCGTCGACTTATTCACCAATACATCAAACAGTTCCTGAAGAAAAGGAGACATAGGAAGTTGTCAAATTTACGTCGAACACACTGTTTGTTACTCGAAATAGGTGAGATTGTTTGGAAAGTTTGGGCTAGCTGTTTCAAGATATTTCAATTAAAATTTGGACAATGAAATGCAATTATCGAGGATAAGTATTAGAACTTATTAAGAGATAAATTACTGTCATTGGATATTTAATATTCAGCACCAGCCATAATTCTAAGCTATTATTTCATCTTTGCTAATTTACGCAATTATAGAACATACACGTAAATATTAATATGGGTGTTAACCAATTAACTATTGGTCTTAATTCCTAGTAATTAAGGTGACATTAGAGTAACGCTATGGTTACGTTTGAATCACAATGCTATTAACATCTTCAGGTATACCATATGCTAATGGTGGATAGTCATAAATCATATGTCATAATTAGGCATATATATATACATATATATATACATATATCCCCTGGGTCACGTTTTCCATTCACACCTGCAGCAATTATATATCATACAGCATCCTATTTGTTTTCTTCACTAGTTCTAAAATCTCTATAGGAAATGTAAATAGTAACAATATTGAAAAGTAGTAATTGTTGCCACTTCAAAATGACTTCTACGTACAGAACTACATGACAACTATTTTTTAACCACAGGAGGACATCTCCTCCGGCTGGTTAACGACGAAACACAAGTTAGTATATATATATATATATATATTTATATATGTATGTATGTATATACATAGATAATCTTGTGTGTGTATGTGTTTGGGTTTGTGTGTGTATGTGTGTGTGTCTTTTAATGAAATATCTTAATTTAATTAGGTATCTCTTAAATGATATATTTCTCTTCAATCCTTACAGTTTGCTGTAATAAGTATAACATGATATATATTCTTTGAATAATCTAATTATTCATCTATACATTAAATATTAATTATTCAAAGAGATATTTGTTTTAATTCTTCTGAACGAAAGAATTAAGCAACAACAAAAGTATTACTTTACAATTTTATATTTCGAGATAATGAAGCAAATCCAATAACAGACAAAATTTTAGATAGAGACGTAAATTGGATTTCGTATTTTTAATTAGTAAATTAAGTATGTTCTGTCTAACATATCTGATATCTAAAGATGGTATATTTGAAACACTAATCGGTTTATTGTATCTATGACAACGATGTCTGCTTCTAATTTGAATCATAAATTGATCTGTAAATACACTGGTTCAATCAAGCATTGATTCTTTCATTAAAAACCAATATTGCATCAGTAATTTCAGGCAAGGAGACTAAGTATATCGACCCCAGTACTCAACTGTTACCTATTTTATCGATGCCGAAACGATTAATACCAAGGCCGACCTCGGCAGAATTTGAACTCAGATCGTAAACACGGACGAAATACTGCTAATGATTTCGCCCGGCGTGCTAACGACTCTGCCATCTCGCCACAATAGGATGCTATATATATATTAATTTCAACATTTGGCACAAAACCAGCAATTTCGGTGGAAGGAGGTTAGTCGATCAGAGGGACCCTAGTGCTCAATTGGTACTTATTTTAGCGACCCCGAAACCAAGAAAGGCAACGTGGATCTCAGTGGAATGTAAACACGGACGATATACCATGAAGTATTTTACCAGGTGTGGTAACGATTCTGTCAGCTGAAAACCGCGTTAGTAGTATACTAAATAATAAAAAAAAGAGTCAATGTAATGTATATCAATGATATCTCTCCTCTCTCAACTAATTAAATCCATTCAAACAAGAAAATTGCAGCAAGGTTGCTTCATAGTGATATCAGATGTGGCATGCAAACGATCATACAAGTTGTATGACATTGCGTTTTTATTCTTCTTTTCCTTTATATTTTGACATGCGCATTGCGTTTATATTCTTACCTTCCGTTTTATTTTGACTTGCGCATTGCGTTTTTATTCCTCTCTTCCGTTTTATTTCGACATGCACATTGCGTTTGTTTTCTTTTTCTTCTATATTTTCTTCAAGCAAGTTGATCAACAAATCAAGACACCTACACGAACACCATCTGACTTTCTTCATAGGTCCGGTGGCAATAGGGAAAGAGACGAAGAGGGCAGGTATAGGATGCTCATGGAATTTTTCAGCTTTGACCCTGCACATAGACGAATTTAGAGTTGTGCCTTGCTGTAAATGCATTCGTCGAAGCGATGAGAGAGTTCATATCTTCTTTGTTATAATTTGCTTAGAATACTTTACCTAGTTTGTGGTTTAGTTATTTAAAATACCCGATCGATTTGCTTGCATACATTCACACACACACACACACACACACACACACACACACACACACACACACAC
>NC_069002.1:8362408-8367382 GCF_001194135.2 Octopus bimaculoides | reverse complement strand
ATATATATATATATACACATACATACATATATACGTATATACATACACAGACACACAGATACACAGTCAGTCACACACACACACACACACACACATACACACACACATATATATGCTTGGTGTATGCGCATTGTTTGTTTTTAATTTTTATTGTCTACACAGTATAGTAGGTACACTTGGGCACCGTCTGTCATAACAACACCACCGTGACACACTTCACCCTGTCACAAATTTGAAAATATGCTATACTGCTTGCCATTTCGCATCCGAAGCTCTAGTACGAACATTTCACAGTATTTGGGTGTCATATATTTATTTCAAAGTATACGCTGCAAAGAATTAGTGTCCTACATGGTCACCAGGAGTGTCTCTACGGAGCTCAAAGCAATAAATTACTTCCTGGAACGCACCGGAACACACCGTGCTATATTTTTCGCTGCATTAGTAATAAGATTTCGAAGCTCTACTACATCCCAAATTCTTCTATTCGTCTAAACCATAGAACAGATTTAATGAAACTCCAAGCGAGAAGATTAGTTTTTGTGGTGCTAAATCGGGTGAGCCTTCTCCCCATAGGTGTGTTCCTCCACGCTCAAGCCAACGACAAGGGAAGCATGTCACGATAATAACATACAATCTTTGTATGATGGCTGAGTATTCCCCACTGTTGAAAAAGTACCATGTTAAGAATGCCATTTGTAAGAAGTTGAAGTTCGAGGAATTACTCAAGCAGATCAACATACACGGCTCCCATGACTGCGAAGAAGAAAAGTCCACATACCTTTGACTTAGTGATACCAAGCTAAACATTCACTTTCGTTGTATCTCGTTCTTATTCAGTAAATTCAGTTGGCTTCCCGCTTCCTTGAATACGATAATTCTGACGATTAACCTTTCCACATATGCAGAAAGTTGCTTCAACACTGAATAGAATTTTTTCGAAGAACATTGACACTTTCAGTTTGCACAATAAGCTCAGAGCACATCGCTAATCTGCGTGGATTATCTTCTTGCAAGTTGGGAAAAGCTTGAATACGATAAGCGCTTCTGTTCAAATCACTTCGTAGGATTCTATGGATCGAAGCACGTGGAATTTTTAGCATATTAACTAACCTACGACTCAATAATTGTGGATCCTGTTCAAATGCTTCTCGTACAATTTCAATTCTTTCTCCAGATTTTCTTGAGCATCAAGTCCTGAAATATCATTTACTCACGACGAATACCTTTGTCTGTTGGACGTTTCTTATGAAACTTCCTCTCAAAGTTATTTCTAATTTCTTCGCATTTCAGGGCCTGCATCATCCATATTACCAGAAGTACACGTTCTTTCATGTCCATCATCAGTTATATGAAACTGAAAATAAAAACTACACAAATATCGACTTGAAACAATTAACGTTTTGTAGAACCATGAATTTGCACGACTGATGCTTATCCTTATCACAGTACAGTATTGCTTCTTAAAAAGATCGAATGTCAATGAAATAGCTTGTGACTTTTGGTATATACATATAGATGGATACATAGATAGACTGACAGACAAACATACATACAGACAGAAAGACAGACACATACATACTTTCATACATACATACATACATACATACATACATACATACATACACTCAAACAAAAATGCCCTGTTATTGATGTTGAAATTCTAATAAAAAGCCTTGAATCTAGGTTAGAAAACGGTTCTTTCTCCATTGGCAAGAAATTTTGAAATAAAAATGAACAATGACATACATTATCTTTTGCGCTCATATTTTAAATTTCGCCTGTAGTCTGCAAGTGATATGTTCGTGAAACGATGCAGTACTAATTATTTAACCCCCAAGGCCATGTACAAACAATAACTGTAGGTTTGCAATCTTTATAGGTTCTGCGTATCCTTTCCAATAATTTGTTTTGAGGCTGATAGAGGAACGCTTTGCAATTTCCCGCTTTAAATTGCATATTATTTAAGCAGCCCGCTTTTTCACGGCATTAAAGGCCTTCAAGAAATTTTTTATATCAAAATGCTCTTATTTTCCTTTGATATATTCGTATGATTAGCATATCTACTTAAAGCAGTTGCACGTATAACTTAGAGTATACACGGGACGAGCTATCACAAATATTAATGGCAGTAAGATAAATCGCTGACGGAATCCACTTCGAAATATAGTATTCCTTCAAAGAACACCACAGCCTGCAGCTGCTTGAGAGCTTTCTCATAAAAAATCTATGCTGCCTCATTTTTAGCTTCTCAACTATGCCAAAATCGCAGTGTCAGTAATATAATTCCATGAGCAGCGTTGTGAAAAGACTTCACAAGTTTGAGATACACTACATCAACACGTGAATGGTCGAGAAACCGTAGCAGCACCTAGTTGTGATGCTTGTTTATAGAAACGGTTTGTGGAAGGTTCTGTTCTGTTCGAAGACTTTGCTGATTGTTTGTTAGAAATCAATTTTTCTCAACGAGCGTGATAGTTTTTCGTTTTCGGCGGCGAGCTGGCAGAAACGTTAGCACGCTCAGCGAAATGCTTAGCGGTATTTCGTCTGTCTTTATGTTCTGAGTTCAAATTGCGTCGAGGTCGACTTTGCCTTTCATCCTTTCGGGGTCGATAAATTAAGTACTAGTTGCGTACTGGGGTCGATCGAATTTACTGGCCCCCTCCCCCCAAATTTCGGGCCTTGTGCCTAGACAAGAAAAGAGCAAAAGAAACCGAAGCGGATTCTCCAGATCAAATCTGTTAGTGGCACAGTGAATATTTGTAAGACATTCCAAAGATTCTCCACCTGAGATTGTGTAGATGAATAGATGCACATACTTAGGTGTGTGCATCGATAGTTCAACCATATATTTACCAAACACCGGAGTTTCTCCTACGTCAAAAAGACTTCTCGCTTTGTTAGCGACCGGTTTGAATTCCATCATGAAGAGCTTAAATTAAACTCAAAGAAATCGTATACATACGTACAAATATGCATACATAAATGCATACATACATGATGGCCGTCCACTCGTGACCGAGGAAGACTAACTTATATTTACTTCCGAATATATATATATATATATATATATATATATATATATATATATATATATACTAAAAATGAAGAAAATATATACTAAAAATAAGATAAATATGTATAGGAAAAAAAAACATACAAACATACATACGATTGTGAAGAAAATATAGCTACGATGGTGAAGAGACGATATCCCTAATTGAAAGCAGGCAAAGATCACATACACTTGAGGTTGCAACAGTTCAATCTGGTGTGACATTATCCCAACATCAATGTCACTTGTCCCAAGCATCCATATAAACCCTGACTCAACGTAGAATTAAATATACTTTGTCAAATATAGAACAAAACTCAAAGTATCGATTCGAAACCTATGATCAACGAACTGCATATACGTCGTAGTAAACGTTATCCACTTGAAACAGAGTTAATAGAAATATATATTCTTCAAATATTAATGTATTGGTAGTATAAATACTTTTAATTGCATCATCAAAATTCTGTTTGTATAAATATAGGATTCCTCTCCAAATCTTTAAATATTATTCTATGATGTGCAGAGTCATGTTGAATTATTAGTAAGAAATCAATTTGATGGTGGTTTTACTGTTGTCTATAGTTATTTGATTATTTCCGATATGTTATTCCAATAAATTAGTAATTTCTATTGATTTGTCTCTCAGTTATCTGAGACTATGTCTCCATAAACTCAAACTTTATCCTAGAGGTGTATCATAAAATATCTGGATAATTATATGCTCGGTTATCCAACATTTCACTTATGGTCACAGTATAATAAATTCTCTTTAAATAAGCGTTATAAACCATTCAAATATCGCTCAGTCTCTGACAAACAACACTCCCTTCATTATAACATTTGAAGAACGTTCAAGAAAGTATGAACGCAACGTATCACAGGGATTAATTATGATGTATGTATATGTGTGATATATTATTCCATAGGGGAAAAGAGGCTTACTAACACAGTGTGATAGAAGAGTCTAACAGACATGTTATATAGGGGTATTAAACAAAGAGTCATATATTAAGCCATGCAGGGGTTATATTGGGTCGAATATATCTTATTTACTAAATTATGTGGTTGCAGCTCTGTGGTACGAAGTTTGCTTCCCAACTACTTGGATCCTACTATGTGAGTAGATTTGGGTGATGGAAACTGAAAGAAGCCTGTATACTTATATATGAGTGTGTATGTGCGTGTGTGAGGGTGTGTATGTCATTGTGTGAATGAAACTGCGTACGTGTGTGTGTTTGCAAGTTATATGCTATGTATGAAGGCTGAGATGGTAATGGAAGCCCTTGTCATTACTGTGAGAGCGTTTAGCTACGATATAAAATAGGTTTCCGTGTTTCCAAGTATGATGAAGAGAGAGAAATCCCATAGAACTAATGGAATAAATCTACTGAAGAGAAGATTCAAGAGATTCATACACATTATAATTTAAATATCCGGAAGTCTTGGAGGCTGAAGGAATAAAAATAAAGTAATGAAAGCTAAATTGAAGAAAGATTATTTCCGTGGGATAAGTACTTTACTAAAATTCAAATTCAATAACATAAATATCAATGTGGTTATAAACTCAGGAGCTGCATGCTACTACAAATACAGTGTTGTTATAAGCAAATGAACAACGGAAAACCTGGAGAACGAAGATAGAAAAACATGCATATACATATTTACTCTTTTACTTGTTTCAGTCATTTGACTGCGGCTATGCTGGAGCACCTCCTTTACTTGAAGAAATCGACCCCAGGACTTATTCTTTGTAAGCCTACTACTTATTCTATCGATCTCCTTTGCGGAACCGGTAGATGACGGGGACGTAAATACACCAGCATCGGTTGTCAAGCGATGTTGGGGGACAAGCACAGCCACACAAACATATACACACACACACATGCATGCATACATACATACATACATACATATAT
>NC_069002.1:8359771-8360833 GCF_001194135.2 Octopus bimaculoides | reverse complement strand
TATATATATAATTTTATACGGCGGGCTTCTTTCAGTTTCGTTTCTGTCTACCAAATCCACTCACAAGGCTTTGGTCGGCCCGAAACTATAATAGAAGACACTTGACCAAGGTGCCACGCTGTGGGACTGAACCCGGAACCATGTGGTTGGTACGAAGCTACTTACCACACAGCCACTCCTGCACCTATATTTACATATATTTATGTATATACTTCTTTATATATACATACACATCTCTGTGTGTGTAGATAGGTATATGAATAGTACAATATACATACATGCATACATATATATATATATATATATACTATATATCCTTGTTTGTATATATAAATAAACCACGGAAGTTAAGCCATATATAACATGATTAAGCACTCTCCCAATATATTATGGTATTTAAGATAATTAGTACTTCTCTCATAAGAGATTGCTTCAACAGGCATAGCATGAACTGCTTAATTTCTATTGTTTCATTATTCGCATAACAGGAAATAATGAAATTTACGTTGGAGTTTTATAGAATGTTCTGTAATCTCGTTTGCCAGAACATACCCTTTAAATAGCAATTGTAATTATAAATGCTATTAAGACGACCAGCTAGATACCAGAATCATTTGCATGCCGGAAGAAATGCTTAGCACCTTTAGATTCTGAGCTCAAATTCCGCAGCAGTCGACTTTACATTTTATCATTTTGGAAATCGGTGAATTACGTAGCAGTCAGGTACTGGCTTGTGTCTCCAGCATAATGTTCCGTAGAAAGAGTTATTGCTAAGGCACCAAGCTCCCAGACTCATTAGCAGTTTTGGGGTGCAAAATTGCGCAAATCTGTCCTGATTAAGAGGCTATCTGTAGGGGAAGGCATGCTCTGGCATGCAATAAATATTAATTCATATAAGACATTCTATTGTAAAAAGTTGCCTGGCAACGACGGGCTATTCAGCTAGTATAAATACACACACACACACACACACACACACATATATATATATATGAGTATGCCCACGTCGTATATTTGTATATATATATATATATATATATATATATATATATATATATATAT
>NC_069002.1:8358460-8359665 GCF_001194135.2 Octopus bimaculoides | reverse complement strand
ACACACACACACACATATATATATATATGTGTGTGTGTATGTATGTATGTGTGTGTAGATGTTTGTGTGTCTGTAGTTCTCCTCCCAACATCGCTGCTGGTGTGTTTACGTCACTTAGAGATTTACGTAACTTAGAGGTTCGGCAAAAGAGACCGATGGAATAAGTACTAGGCTTAAATAAGGATATTTGACTCTTGATTCTAAGATTATGGTTTCGCGTAGTGTTTTTGAGTAAAAACACTTCATTTCACGCTGCGCCAGCCGACTCACCTGGCAAGATATATGCATGCCCACGGTGGACGCGGCGCCCCGTCCAGATGTAGACTATATACGCCACAAAATCTGTGTAACCGGATTAACTGACAAGCCTATGGCTCAGGAAGGACCAATCCCTTTTATACACCTCTACACACACACACTTATACACACACACACAACACATGCACATGCATATACATATTTTCATGTAAGTATACATACATGAGAGCTTCCTGTTAAGCGGATTTTGAATCACGTTAAATATCTAACTATAAGAGTATAAGATTACCGTTCATGACACGACACAGTTTGAATGCGATTGTTCCGTGAATAAAACTCTATAATAATAATATCTGACAGGACATGTTTCTCAAGAAGGTAAGAGTAAACTAGTTGTCAATTCAAATTACAACGACAAAAACCCTAAACTCAAGCAAATAGCTTAACTGTGCACGCACTTCATTGAAATGGTTTCTGTCCAATATGTAATATTTGGGAAATTCTCTTTGAGATTAAGAAGACATAAATTTCAAGATAAATCATTGAAAAGCAAGATATATATATCTCAATGTGTGTGTATGTGTGTGCGTGTGTTTGTGTGCGTTTCTGTGGTCTACATATTTATGTTTTATATATATTCATGTTTATATATGTATATATATATGTATATATACACATACATATATTTCCATATGTATACATGTATGTATATGTAAATATATACATATATCCGCAATATATATATATATATATATGTATATATTTATTTATATATATATATATGTGTGTGTGTGTGTGTGTGTGTGTGTGTGTGTGTGTGTAATATACATATATATGCATATACATGCGTATGTACATATTTAAATATCTATATATATGTATATATATATATATATATATATAATTGTGTGTGTGTGTGTGTATGTATGTATGTTTATATATATATA
>NC_069002.1:8354866-8356646 GCF_001194135.2 Octopus bimaculoides | reverse complement strand
AACACCCATACACACGCAAAAAGTAGAGAACTAGATAGATAGATGCATACATACTTACATACATACATGCAGAGTTAAAACGAGAGTGAGTACGGAAACGAGGCGTAAAGCATACAATTTTTAGTATAGGTGTATGTGTATTAAAACTTACATACACTTATCAACGCGCACGCACACACACCGCGCACGCATACATACCTGCTTGTGTGTGTGTATGTGTATGCGTGTATGTGTGTGTGTGTGTGTGTGTGTGTGTGTGTGTGTGTGTGTGTGTATGAATAAACACGGGGTATTTTTTTCAATGAAACTCGCAGTTTAACAATTTGCCTTTGGATATACAGGAATTCACAGAGTACGAAGCAACGATTATTTATCGTGCAATTCAATTTCGATTGAACCATTAAACACACATACACACACATATACATGTATATACAGGGGTTGGGCAAAATAATGGAAACACCTATCACCATAGCATCATAATTTTGAAATATCTATAAAACTGTCAAAGGCTTCTTTATTTTTATGTTCTGTATTTATTATTAGTGCTGTTTAATATGTTTTGCTAAAATTGCTGTTTCCTTTCAGATATCATCAGCAAAAGGTAATTAAAATTCATTAAAATAACAGATCTCTCGGACTGTCAAAGAGGTCAAATTGTTTGTGCTCGTATGGCAGTCGCTAGCGTAACGAAAGCAGCCGAAATATTTGGTGTATCAAGAAGTACTGCCTCGAAAGTAATGACAGCCTTTGAGAAAGAGGGAAATACCTCCTCGTCGAAACAAAACTCTGGAAGAAAACCAAAACTTTCAGATAGGAACCGTCGGACTGTTATGCGAATTGTTAGAAAGGATCACAAAGGCACAGCTCCACAAATTGCTGCAGAGCTTAATAACTACCTCGAGAAACCAGTTTCCACAAAAGCTGTTCGCCGGAAGCTGCACAAAGCCGGATTTCACGGGAGGGCTGCATTCAGAAAACTATTACATTCAAAAGCAAACTTGCGGTCTTCCTCTCGTTTGAATAATTACTTCTTCCGAGGTTCCGTTAGCTATGAAACATATGGAGCCTAGACCTTATCTACTTCATTCCCTAATTTTCTGATATTTATTCGCATATAGAGGAGCCCCTGTTGCTAAGTGTGAACTATAAAATAACATTTTTTTTTCAGATTATTGTACTTCGATACGAGAAAAATGAAAGGTGTTTTAAAAGAATATTTGCATTGTATTCAAATACAACGGGCATTTTCCTTGTTTCTGCTTGACTCTGTTTCTCTCCTTTACTCTTATGGGTTAGTGACTATATATACATATAGTCAAGTCGAACATTAGAAATAACAATAACAAAATAATAGAAGAACGTGCACATAGACTGTATTAGAATCACGCTCGGGAAGTGTGGGAAAAAAGTGAGGGCTTTCGACGTTTCGAGCATAGCATTTCGTCAGAAAGGAATACAGAAAATGAGCAGAGAAGGAAAATTGTCACCAACCTTTGTGGTTACATGACTATATATTTGTGTGTGTGTGTGTGAGTGTGTATATGTGTTAATATTTCGCTTAGACATTGCGATGTTTGAATTGAATGTACATATAGTTCTGTACCAAGCGTCAGTCGAGTGAAGAGCGGTTATATCAAATTGGTATGACAAAGGCATAAACCATTATTTTGTAGACTTCATTAACTAATGAAGTTTGCAACGTAATGGTTTATTGCTTTGTCATCCCAACTTCTTACACACACACGCACATTCACACAAACGTCATTACATAAATATA
>NC_069002.1:8354513-8354856 GCF_001194135.2 Octopus bimaculoides | reverse complement strand
TATATGTATGTTTGTATGCATATATGTATTTATGTATTTATGTATGCATGGACATATACACTATGTATCTATAGCCGTTATTCCCTACTACTTTCCACTCTCTGACAAGTACATCTTCCAATTAAATCTGAATCTACGTATGAAAGAATTATTTTGGGCATAACTTGTGAAGTTTTATTCCTGTAATGCTATATGCACTTACAAACACCCATACACACGCAAAAAGTAGAGAACTAGATAGATAGATGCATACATACTTACATACATACATGCAGAGTTAAAACGAGAGTGAGTACGGAAACGAGGCGTAAAGCATACAATTTTTAGTATAGGTGTATGTGTA
>NC_069002.1:8350420-8351800 GCF_001194135.2 Octopus bimaculoides | reverse complement strand
AGATAGAAAAAGTATTGAAATAGAGAAAAATATAGAAAAAATGTATATATATAATGATTCATATCCCAAAGGCTTCGTATCTGTTGGAAAACCTTAATTATTTTTCTGAAACACTTTATTCAATTGCACAAGGCTATTTATCGGCAATACCGCCCCCCTTGCCCCCCACTCCCCTCCCAACGCAAGCACATAGCCCCTGTACACTCCTCTCATAAACATATACACACACACAAACAGAGCGCATATGCGTTCCTCCCATAAATATTATATATATATATATATATAAAAAGATATACATACAAATACACATATATATATTTATATATTTATACTTATATTTATATGTATACTTATATATATACTTGTATATATATTATATATACAAATATATATTTACTTATTTATTTATGAATTTATAAATGTATATGTTTGTGTGTGTGTTTCTATATACACACATAATGATATATTGCGGATAAAAATCTTTGAGCAATACTATATTGTGTTTCACAATAAAAATTATTGTTTTCTAAGAGAAAGCGAACCGATTTGGCTCAGAATCCTTATTTTATTTTGTCTTTTAATAAACAGGCTATGACTGCAGCTACACACACCAGATAAAATAAATAGACATATAGGCACCACCGTCTTATATTACATGTGTATACATAAACAGGATGCTTATCCTAAACAGACGTATTTATGAACAATCAACGGTGTTGGAGAGCATGGTGATTTAAGCTGTCGTGAAGAAAAGTAAATGAAACCGCTCGTACAAATGAAAATACGACACAAAATGAATTTGAAAGGCAAAGTGTTAAATGAGCAGAATGATTTTTCCCTTGATAATTATCAATATCATATATATTATAAAAATAGCTTTTATTCTAAGGAATTGTGCTGAAAGAATATATTGGTAACACTGTTTAGTATAGAGAATACTTACAGCTGTTGGAATAACAGGAAAAGAGTAAAAGATAGATGTGCGCAGGAATGAAGAAACAGCAAAAATAGTCTCTGGTTGGTTATGGAGGAGAAAGAGAGAGAAAGAGGAGTTAAACAGGAATCCAGGAGGAGATGATAAGCAGTGATTTGACCACCTCAGCTGACCCAGCAACGGGGGATCGCTATTACGGTTTAGGGTCAAAAAAACCTATTGATCGTTGGATACCGTCTGACATCAATCCCTTTTCGTCAAAGCTACATTCACCGAAGGTGAATGACGAAGAAACATCTTCTGTTAGATGTTATCAATATCATCAAAATGAATACATTATAGCACCATCTGGTTTATTTCCAAAATCTTCAAAGAGATATTGCAGAAGAAACATCACTGTTGCATGACGGAACGTGTATTGCGTAAAGCATCAAAGATATATATAT
>NC_069002.1:8347438-8349942 GCF_001194135.2 Octopus bimaculoides | reverse complement strand
TATATATGCGCGTGTATGTGTGTGTTTAATTATCTATGTCTGTTTACATCTAAAATATCTATTAAGAAATGTATTCCAACATACCCACCAATACAGACACATACTTATTTACACATAAACTGATTCTCAGGAAAACGTTCATTGCATAGATTTATTTTCTTTCTAATATTTTGCTGTATACATAAGCAAACGCATGTCTGTCTGATAAAGAAACTTGCTTTCTAACCACTTAGTTTCGGCCTCAGTCCCACAGTTTAGTACTCTAGACAAGTCATCTGCTGTAGCTCCGGGTTGTGCAATGCCTAATGAGTGAATTTGGTAAACGGAAACTCTGCGGAATCTACTTCCTAAAATTGACATCTGTGAAAGGTCACCAGCCCTTGTGAGAAAATATGTTTATTTACAAATATGTTGGTAGGTATACAATGTGAAGACAATAGAAAGAAAAAAGAAAAATGCTTTGTAATGAAATGTGAATGAATATTTATGGAGCCGACTTACAATGGAGCCGACTGACTCCACCTTGGAAGCGTCCGACATCATGATGGTGACGTCGTCCGTGTACGCCGACACTACCCTCCCGAGTCCAATTTCGAAAGTGAGGCTTCTTCAGTGTTCCAACTTCCACAGCAGTGGCTTCAGAGCCAACATATACAGAAGAGGTGACAGCGAGAAGTGCTGATGGACTGAACATGCGATACTAAATTAGTGGTTCGGTAAATGACATGAATAGAATAATTAATAACAAATAGGTATTCCATTCGATTTGTTCAATTAAAACTCTTCAAGGTTGTGCACCAGCATGGCCGCAGTTTCAATGACAATAGCAAGCAAAGGGATAATAGATTC
Source organism: Octopus bimaculoides (assembly GCF_001194135.2). NCBI lineage: Eukaryota > Metazoa > Mollusca > Cephalopoda > Octopoda > Octopodidae > Octopus > Octopus bimaculoides. The sequence continues at coordinate 8,349,093 of NC_069002.1, read as the reverse complement.
TGAAATACAATTATCTTACCACCACCATCACCACCACCACAAAGACTATCACAACAACGGCCACAAAGACCACCATCACTACTAACACCTGCACACACACACACCACCACCACCACCACCATCGCCGCCGCCGCCGCCGCCGCCACAGAATAAGAAGTTTCCATTAATTTCCTAACCCTATAAATCCAAGTATTTTCCTTCGTTGTAATGATCTAATCAGAGCCACCATCATCCGCTTGGCGAAAGTAAAGTACACTGTCATTTTGGTATTCTAAACACACGGACGGACGCACATACACACACACACACACACGCATACACATACACACATATTTACACAAACACACACGTAAACAGATACACACACATACACACAAACATACACACATAAAGACACACACAAACACCCCCCACACATACACATACACACGTACACACACATGCAGACAACCACGAGCACACATATGTACGTCTATGTTGGTGTATTAAATTAAATCCTTCAATTTATAAATACTCTTCTATTAATATACAAACGTTAAGGGCAGAATAATGCCTGAGATAATGGAATAAAGCCAATAAAAATAATTCTTTCTAATAATGGTTTCAAATTTTGGCACAAGGTCAGCATTATCATAGCGGGGTTACGTCGACTCCAGTGTTTCACCAGCTTTGTCACACTCTCTTTCACTTTCAATCTCCCTGAGAACTACGCTAAAGGTACACGTATATCTGTAGAGTTCTCAGCCACTAACGCATTAATTTCACGAGCGGCTGTTCCATTGATCGGGTCAGCTGGAAACCTCACTCGTAACCGACGAAGTGCCAGTTAATTAACCAGGACAAATTCATAGTGTAGGTCAGATTCGAACTCAGTATTCTTGTGCAGCACATCCTATCGTCTTGTCCGCTCGATATTTATAACCTCTTTAAAGCAGCAATCTGGCAGAATCATTAGCAAGCCGGACAAAATTATTTGCGGCATTTCTTCCGTCTTTATGTTCTGAATTTAAATTCCGCCGAGGTGGAATTCACATTTCATCATTTCGAGGATGATTACATTGAGTACTGGGGTCAATATAATCGAGTTACTCCCTCACACGAAATTATTGGTCTTACGTCAAAATTCGAAACCGATATCTATAGCTAGTTTCGACAAACTAAAAATCGATATTATATAACTATTTCCAATATAAATCCTGGAACCGATAACGTTTGTCATAGTTAGGTTTCAAAATATAAGTACAAATAAATTAAGAATACAAATGCTATTACGAATAACACCTACATATACCAAACAAGGATGTGTATATGAGCAAGTGCGTGTGTGTATGTATGTATGTGGGCGGGTGTGCTTGGGTGCTTGCGTGTGTAATAGAATTCTGTCGGTTTCGTGTAGTTGTTAGTTCTACGGTATTCCATTTAACACAAAGGAAATGACGAAGTTGTTAGTTCTATAGTATTTCATTTAACATGAACAAGGAAATGGTGCTTGCGTGGTACCTGTGATTGTAATTGTTTCAGATTTTTACCAATATTTGGAAAATGTATAAGTATTATAGGTTATTGGGTGTGCAACTCGTGTGATTGCTCGGTGTTGGCAACATTCTACAAAATGGCATCACTATATGTATGTGTGTGTATGTATCTGTATATAT
>NC_069002.1:8344420-8347068 GCF_001194135.2 Octopus bimaculoides | reverse complement strand
ATATATATCGAGAAAGACAGACACATATTAATATTGCTTATAAACCAAGATCAATATATTTCAATCAGCAAAGCTTTATTCCATTATCTTTAAACCCATCTTTCGAATTCTTTGAAAATTCAATTTTCCTTTAACATCTTATTTTAACATTGTCTTCATCAAATTTATTTTTGTTCCTGGTTTGTGTTGGGGGTCTAAGTTTGTTTATTTTATTTTATATCTTTATTTATTTGTTCTGATATTTTATTTTCATTTATTTATTCATATATGTAGTTTATCACGATTATTTATTTATTTATCGCTTTATTTATTTATTTTCATTAAATACTGAAAACAATATGCTTTCACAAAATGTCGTGCATGTTTTCCCATATCGTTACAAAGCTTGGTAAACATATTCACAGTAATGCTGCTACATTTCGGTAAACGAACTGAAGAACTTTTTCTTCGTTAGGGTTGCTGGTCTTATGCAAACCCATTCTTATGTCTACTAGTCTGACCTATGACCCTTGCTCTCTCTTGCATGGAAAGACCTATGAGGTGTTTGAGGTCTATTGGCAGAACTCTCATAGTCATTGACATACACACGTCATTGCAGTGCAATAAAAACTGGAGGTTGTGGTGGAATTATGGGTTCAGCAGAACCTATAATCAACGGCGTTCCGGCCATGGCAATACGGCTTTTCAGTAAGATAACGTATACTGGACAATATCATCGCATTTTAAAGATGGCTCAGTGTATTATGAGTAGGACGATATTGCTATTTAGTCGAGATGTGCAATCGCCTAGAGTGTCTCTCATAGTCTAGCGGAGTGTGACGAATCTAAGTTACTTTAATTAACTAAAACTTTAAAATAAGTTAATTAAACCAGGCCCAATATAATCTAGAATATCTGCAATAAAAACAAAAAAATAAAGACCCTTTTTACAACGTCGTGTTTTATTTGATATCGTCTACCTAGAACAGTGTTATTCAATCACCACCACCAACTACAACAATATCATAGCAACAATAAGAACATCCAACTATTGGCTAATCGAACCCAAGAGGGTACCTCTACATGATTGCTCCACCTGCAAGAAAGAACAGCCTAATCTCCCTCACATCGCAGGTTACTATCTTAAAAAAAGGTCTTCAAAATTTAAAACCGTTTTCCAAAATACATTGTCTGAAAAGACAGTAACATAAATCATATCTGGAATACATTCGATCCTATGACTGCTTGCACAGGGCTTGCCATGTACGGAACGACCCAACAGTGTTATAAGTGCATAATTTCCATAATCCGTTAACTATTTTTCCTTCTCCAAATTTGCATATCTTCCGTTTCATCGATCATCGATCTCTTGGTTTAGAATTTTGTCGTATTTTATACCCTTCATCTTCACACCGTCTGCTCATGATATTTTCGCCTCTTTGTACTACCCTGTCTCAAAAGAATTGGTTGCAATCTAAATTTGTTGGTTAAGAATTTGTAATTTTGTTGACATTTATTAACAAGTGAAATAAAAATGCAACAAAAAAAAAAAACGAAAAGAAAAAGAAAACAGTAAATTCTACTTTCATGCAAATTTCTAGAAAAAAATCGAAACGAATTTTAGACTGAAAGGAAAAACTCAGGGGAGATAATTCAACAAATTATTAGTTTTAAAGACGGAACTAACAACAAGAATAAATTTTAGAATATGTTACAATTTTGGATATCACATAAAACTCACAAATAATTGAAACGTCGACAAAACAGCAACAGTAACTGACAGCTACAAAGGTGGACCAAAAAGTTGTTTGACGTTATGAGGAATAAAACATTCTCTTTGAAATATTTCAATAAGCGCAGGCGTTTCGGTGTGGTAAGAAGTTTTCTTTTCAATCACATATTTTGGGGTTCCGTCCCACTGCTTGGCACATTTGGCAAGTGTTTTCTACTATAGTCTCGGACCGACCATTTGATTGGGACGTTAAAATGGGACAGAACATGCGGTGTCTTTGTCACTGTCTGTGATGAGGGACATTGAAGATAGGAGAGGATAAGTGGTGAGCCTGCCTCTGCTTTTCATTGGGACATTGAGAATGGGACAGTGCATGTGCATGTGCTGTCTTTGTCATTGTCTGTGACGTGGGACATTGGATATGGTACAGGAATTTGTGTTTCGTTTATCAATGTGTCTGACTAAGAAAAACAGAAAATGGGACAGTGTATGTAATGTCTGACATTTTTTCTGACAAATATATAGGTTGTGCTCTATAAATAACGCTGACCTTGTTGCTTTTTCTCTTGCCCTAATATTTCATTATATTTCCTATCTTAATTATTCTTTTCTGTTATTAATGTTATTGCTATTTCACTTCCCGAAAAACCAAAATGACTCTGGGAATGTATTCTTCGTCTCAACCAAAGAATTTATCAACGTCTTTTAAAAGCAATTTGAAATTTGACTGTTTTCTTCCTTCGGGGAATTTCCATCGTGCTTCGATATTGTTGACTAACGAATAACGAATGAATGATATTACACACACACATACATACACACAAACACACACACACACACACGCATATGAGTGCGTGTATATACATATTTTTGTATTTATACATATATTTATATATATATATGTATATATATATATATATATATATATATATATGTA
>NC_069002.1:8341387-8344265 GCF_001194135.2 Octopus bimaculoides | reverse complement strand
TATATATATATATATATACACACACACACACACACTCACATATATATATGTCATTTTTTACTTCTTTTTCTATTTACTTTATCGAGCAAGAACATAATTCAATGTACTATCCTGCTTTTCTCAGACATTGTTTATACCGCTGGCATAATGATAATGATAATAATAATAATGATAATAATAATAATAATAATAATAATAATAATGATTTTCACCTGGCACTCAAGCATTGACTTTAATATATTATTTTCATCGTATTTATTTCATTATTTTATACTATATATCATATATTATGTTTACGGTGATTAGGTGATATATTTCAGTAGAAATTGTTCCCTCAAGACATATATATAAAAACATTTTAAGTCGCAACATTGAAGTTTACATTGGAGATACACACACAGACACACACACACACAGACACACACACACAGAGGCACACACGCACATACTCACGTGCGCGCGCACACACACACACTCTTTTTTCTATCACACACACATATGCACTCAGCCATACACGTTTTCTCAAGCTCTTTTCTGTACACACGCACACATCTCTTTCATACATACAAACATTCCCTCTCCCTCTCCCTCCCTCCCTCTCCCTCTCTCTCTCACACATACACACACACTCTCTCTCTCACATACACGCAGACTTTCTTTCTCCTTCTTTCATGCACAAACCTATACACTCTTTCTCTCAACCATACCCAATCATACACTCTCTCACGTACACGTACACGAAAATACACTCACTCTCTCTCCTTCACACACACACACACTGATTCTCACATGCACACTATCTCTCTCTCACACACTCTCATTCTCACATACATATATTCTCTCTCTCTCTCTCTCTCTCTCTCTCTCTCTCTCTCTCTCTCTCTCTCACACACACACACACACATGTATATATATATATATACCCGCACAATGTCTACACTTAACGTCTGCTGTAATATACCACATTTATAATCTAATTTTCTTCCGTCTGTTTTCTATTTTCTTCTCTTTATTTTCTGTTTATTGTATATTTATTTTATATTTTCCTTGTATTTTCATTGTTTGTTGCTTTCTATTTTCCATTTAACCTTTTTAAGCTTTCGGTTCAAATATATTCTCCATCTCAGAGCTCTTCGTTATTTTCACCCCTTAAACCAAAATTCTATTATCTTTTTCACAATTGTACTAATATTATTAATTCCTCTCAATGAGAAAAAAACTAATTCTTTGAACAAGAAATACATTCGTTTTCGATTCTCTCTTGATGAAAATTCAATTTAGTGAAAATACTTGTGGAATGAATAGAAATTTAAATGACAGTTACGAAACTATCGTCATTACACAGGGTGTAGCTGTACCTCGTAAAGAAGTAACTAATATTGGTTTCACGTTTTGGCACAGAGCTAGCGATTTCGGGAAGCAGATAAGTCGATGACATCGACCGAAGTACCTAACTGTACTTATTTTATCACCCCCAAAAGGATGAAAGATAAAGTTCACCAAAGGAAATTTGAAATTAAAGGTAAACATGGATGTATTTCCGGTAAGCAGTTTCCTAACGATTCTGTCAGTGCTCACCTGCTGCTCATTTCCTTGCCCCCCCCCCCCAAGAATGAATGGTAAATTTAACCCTCGAGAGAATTTGAACTGAGAGGGTAAAGACGGACGAAATGCAGCTAAGCATTTTTTCCGGCGTGCTGACGATTCTGTCAGCTCGCTGCCTGCAGGTATCAGGTAATATTGATATGTATAATAAATGAACGTAACATCGAGCTACTATGGTAATAAATAAGCAAATAATTTGAGTTCAAAATAAATATATACAAAATTATGAAATCTTACGCGCTCATAAGAAATCCAATAAATGTAATATCTACTTAGAATTTAATATAGATAATTAAATATTTGCAAGAATAAAATATAAGAAATATTCGTATATTGTTCAGCACACACTTGAGCTCGTGAGTACACTTATAGCTGTGTGGTTAAGTAAGTCAGTTTGCAACATCGTAGCTTGGTTTACATTATTTACTACTACGCCATACGCCCGTGGGCATATGGCGTAGTGGTTAAGAGCACGAGCTACTAACCCAAAGATTCCGAGTTCGATTCCAGGCAGTGATCTGAATAATAATAATAATGATAATAATAACATCTAAAAATACCTTCGGAATGAGAACCCAGGTTCGAAATTTCCCCGAGACACCTGATGAAGGCTGGAGGGTATATCAGCCGAAAAGTTGTGTTAACAAGAAACAAGATGAGGACAAATATCCGTCAAATGTAAATAACGAATATAATTCCTCATCTCTTAAAAATAGAACTGTATCGTAGTTTGGTATTCGTTCGTATTAAACACCCGCTAAGGCAAGAGGGCTTTTAAAACACCTAAAAATCATTATGTGAGTAGAGCATTAACACCTGATTGATGAAAGGAGTTGACACAGGAAATAATTCAAACGAATATTTAAGTTAAATGCTACGAGGCCTCTTTCTTGATACTCAATTATTTTTCTCTTATTGTTGTCATTCGAACCCAGGATGAAACGGTTTAAGCGTAATTATCTTCTTTATTTAGTGCTTTCAAGAATTGCATTCTCTCGAGTGTTCTTCCCCTTTCAAGAAGATTGGTGCGTCTTGAGAAGAATGTAGTTGATTATAGTGAGCTCAATATTGTATTGATCAATTATTTCAAGTCTGGCCAAAGTTGTTCGGTTCTTGTCTATCTTCATCTCTGGTCATGAATGCTTGATAATGACCGAAATAGTACGATCCCGAATGTGTGTGTGTCTGTGTACATGTTTCTCTATGTGCATGTGTGTGTGTATGTATATATGTATATATGTATATATATGTATATGTGCATATATGTATATAT
>NC_069002.1:8340171-8341377 GCF_001194135.2 Octopus bimaculoides | reverse complement strand
ATATATATATAAATAAATCTATATGTATCTTGTTATCTTGAGTTAACTTGTTTGTGGGAAATGTGTGCGTTTATTGAGTGCAGTGTTCCTGTGAGGATGGGGTATATGACATGTGTAGTAGGGTCATATGTATAAGGTTTTCCAGGGGTGTAAGTATATATAATTGTGTTCGTCAGTCTGCTTTCTTTCTGTGTTGGTTAAGGTCGGTGGGGGTGGGTATGTTAGTGTGCAGTATGTAATGTGTGTGGGTGTGTGGCTCTGCATATGTGTCTAATGCCTGGAAAACATGATAGTCAATTGGTGCAAGGTCTGGTAAACATGGTAGATGACAGATTACTTCCAAGGGATAACGAAAAAAAGAAAGGTGTGCTTGTACGATCAATGAATACATTAGTTGTAATAAACAGAAAACACTGTAGAAACCACACAATGAATATTTCAACTTATTGTTTTGTTTGTAAAGGCGAAGGACTTTTTTTCTTAAGGATATATTATTAATGTTCTAATTAAATTCAGTGCAAAAATAAATGTTTATTCTTGTTGCGTTAGTTATGCTAATAATAACAATATGACGGCAGCACCGCCGCAACAATTTAAGAAAATATTTTGAATAAAATCTATAAGGTAAAATAAGAATAGAAAAGTAAATATATACTATGAGATTTATCAAATATTTGGGTTATTATCTTCAAAGAAAAATAAATAATTGTATACGTTTTCTATAAAACCACTAAGAAAACAAAGAAAAGATTGAGAAAAAGAATAGAGAAGGAGGAAAAAACAACAATATTTTGAAATTACATAGAACATTAATCATTATAATTGGGTGAACGAACCGGGTGGATCAACGGGGTGGATGAATCCAATAACTATGTTTGTCTTATATCTATAATATTCTGTGCAACATGTATCGATATATCGATAAACATTTTTAATTAAATACGAACATTACACCATATAGCCAATATCACAAGCACACAACGATATATACATTGTTGTATTATATACATATATCTATATGAATATATAAAAGTGTACATATATTTATATATTCATATGTATATATATATATATAACTATAATATATATATGTATACACTTAAGCAAACAAACTCAGACAAATGCACTCATATATGTTATATATATATATATATGTATATATATATATATAACTATAATATATATATGTATACACTTAAGCAAACA
>NC_069002.1:8339130-8340161 GCF_001194135.2 Octopus bimaculoides | reverse complement strand
TATATATATATATATATATATATATATATATATTTGGTAGAAACTAGATTTTAATCAAGAAAGTATACAATATATTTCTCTATCTCCTGAAAATTAACATTCTTACTTTATAACATATTAAGTATATGATTGAGTTGTATCGAAGTGTTTGCACACACACGCGCGCTCGTGCGTTGCATGTATACAAGCGAAGTACTCGTCAAAAGCAGTGGGTTGCATATGAATATAGATTATTATGCTAATATAAATTATATAATAATAAAGCAACGATTTTTTTCAGTGATAATTTTCGTCTTCTTTCTGCAGTTCAACATCGAATACAGTCTCGAAGTCACAAAGAAGTTCCTGTTTATACAGCAACTTTTGGCTTTATGTACATCTGACTGTTCTCCAGGCTTCTGTCCTCCTTTTTGCAGGGCTTTCATTTCGCATGCAGAACCTTGCCTTCTTTCGCCCAAATGTTTCATGTGAATTCGTTTTAAAAGGTTTTTAAAATAACAAAAATACATTTATTTCCTAGTACTTTGTCCTATAGCCTAAAAGATAGGTTACAAGGTAAGATAATTGACCCGAGAGTCAAGTTCCAATAATTCGAATCCAAGAAAAATCGATTAACTGGTAGATTAAATTCGGAAATTCTCTTATAAAGGTAGATGTTATTCGACTAATTGTTTCAGAGGCTCAGAACAGAACAAAAATAGCGTTGCAGTGAATGAAGAACCAGACTGTGTTGTGAAAGAATGAGATCCGATGGATTATTATACCCATTTATTTGCATCCCATGGCTACGCAATCTTTGGACTGCAATGCATTACAGTTAGTTTTGCCTTCATAGAAACTAACTCTTAATGCACCGCAGTCCAACGATACCATAGATGGGCGAAACTTCGGAGTCATTGTCAACAACATTCTTGTTTAAGATCAATAAATTTGTAGTCTACAAAAATATAGGATAACTCATTAGATTAATGTAAAACTGTTTTTGTTATAACTGGACATGAAAACAGATACTATGTGTGTACGCATGTATA
>NC_069002.1:8338029-8338803 GCF_001194135.2 Octopus bimaculoides | reverse complement strand
ATATATATAAATATATATATATATATATATTTATATATATACACAGAGAGAGAAACAGAGACTTACAAAGGAAGGCTATATGCTGCAATGCTTGATGTATTCTACATCTTCTTGTTGGGGCCACCGTTTATTCGACGGAAATGTGTAATTCTTTGTAATGTTTTCATCATGGATATCAACACTTAATACTCTGATCATCATCACAACTATAATATTCATAACTATTATTAACACCGGCGATACCTTCATTATCACCAAGAACAATACAACAACATCAACAATGGTATCGACAATATCAACATCAATATCTCAGAATTTCTGTTTAGATATGATATTTTATGGAACCGGATTTTGTAAGATAAAAAAAAAACATTATTTATTCTTTTATTCCGTTTTGAAATACAATCACCAGGAATTCTTTTCATTTCCTAACAACACTAGAAACAATTCTTTGATGCATTCCTGCTAACAAGACAGGATATTCTCTTGTCATTTTATACTTTCAAAATAAATGGCAAATGGAACCAGTTCTTGTCACGTTATTTTCGGTTTGACTAAGTCAACAGGAAGAGGTAATATAGCTGTTACCATTATTCTCAAAAACCTAAAGAAGAACTCAAAAGGCCTAGGCGTGGCTGTGTGTTAAGGACGTTTGCTTTCTATTTACACAATTTCGGGTTCGGTTCTACTGCGTAGCACCTTGGGCAAGTGCCTTATACAGCGTCGTGTCGATATGTGTGTGTGTGTGTGTGTATAATAATATCGTATATATAT
>NC_069002.1:8332270-8337203 GCF_001194135.2 Octopus bimaculoides | reverse complement strand
GAAGAAGAAGAAGAAGAAGAAGAAGAAGAAGTGGAAGGGGAAGAAGAGGAAGAACAATCGGCACAGCATGTCCTTGTGACAAGAGGATTGAAAAGAAAGAAGTGAACAGCTATGATGAATTGAAGTGGGAAATACGCAAGCTATGGGCAATGAAGAGAGTGGATATGATGCAAATAGCGATTGGCGTGCTTGGAAGTATCAACACTCAACTACCAACGTGAATCAAAAAGATTTGTACCAATGTAAAGATTGAACACCTACAAAAATCACCATATCTCGTAACTTCAAGAGTTTTTCAGGCTTTTTGAAGTATGATCAGTAAACAAGTGTCACCGTTGCCTGCTGGCTGTGGGTAGCTGACACTTTCCACCGTATCCAGCATAATAATGCTACCTAACAGACTAATAGATATTAGAACCGAGATTCATACTGTAGACTTTTAGAAAAGTACGTCCTATATATTCTCCAAGAATCTTACGAAATATTCTTGAGATTTCAGGAAACTTGTGGTCAACGAGCATCAAAATAACATTCCGGCGAATATTGTCGTTCGGTCCTTGCCCTTACAGAATATAAAAGTAGGTATGATCGAGTTGCTCAATATTTACACTGGAGCATACGCCGTCACTATGATCTTCCGCTCCTTAAGAACTTGTATGAACAACACTCAGTCACTGAGGGAGAATTTTGTGACTATACAATACATACAGAGAGGCACTGTCATCAAAAACTTATGACAAAAGGCATGCCTGTTAATTGATAAGACAGTAAAATAAAAGAAACAACTGTATATAGAATACACGTGGTCACGTTATCACGTGACCAACCAGACTATCAGAGGCTGTTACATTTCTCTGGTCACAATGCGCTATGCATTGTTTTAAGGTTCAAATGATGTCACCCAGCTAGCTAGGCGAACAGGCCAACAACCCACCTCCATTGATTGAGATCCGGGACTGGAGCAACGTGAAATGAAGTGTTTTGCTCAGGAAAACAACGCGCCGTCCGGTTTGGGAATCAAGACTACGAACTAGAGATCGTGAGTGCGACAGACAAACCACTACGCCACGTGTCTTCACTTTTAGAATACGCGATTACAAAAAAAAAAAAGAGATAGGAAAAAACATATTTACTACAACTACAGGGAGGTGGGGGCCTTATGCAGTTAAACATTCACTATACAATACCTAGTGTTTGACTTTAAAAAGAGCCTGATATAAAATAATGGAAAATTCTTAATAGCTTCCAAACATAAACAAAAGGAAACCTTTCTTTCTTTCTTTGAAAACCAATGAATTCGAAAGTCTAGAAAGAAAAAGATAGTTGTAAAGAAAAAAATACTGCTGTGTCTCCGGAGCTTTTTTATATCCATAATAAACACGCGCCCTTGTTCTATTTCTTTTATTCTTATTAGTCAAGTGTTTAAACAATTAGCTCATCGATTGTTTGACTAATTGTCTGCTCAGCCAATCAATCAAGTAGATTTGTCAATATAGCTGTTGCCATTATTTTTAAAAACCTCAAAAAAAAAAAAAAACTCAAAAGGCACAGGCGTAGCTGTGTGATAGGAAGCTTGCTTCCCATTTACACAAGTCCGGGTTCAGTTCTACTGTGTAGCACCTTGGGCAAGTGTCTTATATTATAGCACCGAGTCAACGAAAATTTTACGTTTATGTGTATTACTGATAGGGGTTTTTGTTTTTTTCTTCTGTAGACAACGGTACAACAACCAAAAGCTGGACGATGAAACAATAACAACCATAGGGTAAGGCTAATAAGAATACCATGAGAAAATTTTCACTGGAAACGAAAGGCAGAAACTCACCCCAATGTGCATGAAACTGACCCAGATGTCACAAAAATACAACTCGCATCTGAAGTATACAGAAGTTTGAAACTTCAGTCTCGAGAAAAAGAATTCAGTTTAAATGAATGTCTTCAATGGCATATAAACAGTGTCGTCTCCTTTCGCTGACAACCTGTAAAGTTTTAATTCTTATGTAAATGGTTTCACACAAGTATCTAGGACACAGCCGTCTTTTTTCCCGTCGTGCTTGTTGATGGAAAAGAGAAGATTACTTGTATGTTACATGATCTGTGATATCTTCATCGGTCTATTACCTAGAAACTAGATAGCAGAAATATTCATACAGCGTCTGGAAGTCAAAATTAGTTTTGTTTATTTTCTCTTCATTTAACCGGTAGTGTGGTTTACGATATGATGTGTTTTTGTTAAATATAACTTGCACTGTGTTGAACAATCATTACTAAACAGAGTGGCTGTGATGACGATAGGCTGTAATATTAGTAGACTCTCAGTTATCAGTTTTCTGTCAGTTGTCATTGTAAAGCTACGAAATATATTGTTTGCAATAGTGGTTGCAAAAGCTATTGTGTTGGAGAAGCCTTCTCGTGAATTGAATTTTCTGTTTATGCTGATGTACAACATTTTATATCTTCTTTATCCGTATCACCGAGCAAAACAACGAAGAAAGATGTTCCAACCACGATTATATTTAAATATACAAAACTACGTTATGCAATACGTCTTTAGTTTTTCTAAGAGAGTAAAGAATGAAGTGAAGGATATTTGGCTAGTAATTCTAGCCGGACAAGAGATTGTATAGAGCAGGTATTGATAACATTTTTCAAGAACTGGGCCGCGTGAGACATGGTTCATCATCTGAGCAAAGCAACGAACAAAGATGTTCCAACCACAATTGTTTATATATACAAAGCTATGCAATGCAATACGATTTCCCTTGCTTCTGAGAGAGTAATGCCTAATCTGACGGAGATTTGACTAGTAATTCTAGCAGCACAAGCGACGGCATAGAGCAGATACGGGTAGCATTTTTCGAGAACTGGGCCGCGTGAGACATGATTAACCACCAGGCGAGCTGCACAACTAAAAGCATTGAAGGTAATTGTTTGTTAGGTATCGCATTTAGGAAGTCTGCAGGTTGCTAGTTGTCTATATCTGGCATTGCGGCTGTCTTATTTCATAGAATTGTGATCTGTGCTGTGAATATAAGGCTTCGTTGCACTGTTTTGTTACTGGAAGTATTTCATTAAGTTATTCTTGTTGTTATCTAATATCAAGGGAACTCTTATACAGCAGGCCCATTACACCATGTTTTTTCAGATGTAATCACCTCGACCTGTTTTCAGTTATGCTGCGTTTTGGCCTACAATATCTGACATGTCCTTCCATTTTCAAGACAACAAGGTATGATATGAGGTAGAATACGTTGCTATCTTGATAATGATTTATGCATTACAGGTTCCCTTGTTAGACCAGGTAGGTGAGATTCGTTTCTCTGGTGATGCTGGCGGAGGCGTAGTTATGGTGACGGCGGTGAGGTTGGCGGCGGCGGTGACAGTGGTGGTTGCGGTGAGTAATGACGTCGATGACAACAACGTTGAATATCAAATTAAATTGTTATCCCTTGCAGTTTCTCTTTCGAGAACTGTGCCGATGTAATTTAAGTAATCAATACGCATTTAGCAAATCGAAGAGATACTTAACGATAACTAATAATTACAGAAGATAAGACTGGAAATATAATCTCGTGATTTCACTAATCTTGTTGATATTGAAGAGATGGTTAAATAATTGTTATGGTAAAAGTGGTGGTGGTTCTGTTAATGATAGCGGTATGAATTCTTAAGCATGTTTGCAATTGGAAATTCTTCGCAATTCTCAGCGGTATCACTTTGTAATAAAGACTTTCCCATTAAGTCATAAAGACCAATATGCTTTGTCTTTCTCATTCAACTTTAAAGCGAATTGTTTCAAATAAAGATCAATGAAGTATTGAAGTACTTAGCCACTCATTTAAATCATTCGTTATTGTAAATGAAACTCTTAGAATTATTACGACAATCATTCTGTTGCAATGTTCTGTAGAAGATTTATTTCACCTCACAGTAGCTGTGAACATCTTAATTTTCACTAAGGTTAAATCGGGAACACTAAACAAAACACCAAATTAACACATCGTCAGTTCTAAAGTTTAAAGCAACAAATCTTTCCTTCTAATGTTTCTTTTCTGTTTGAAGATTTCACTAATTCACTAAATTGATTTTAACGCGGTTTCGATTCTTTAGAAATGCATTCATTGTGTTCTTGTGTATGTTACTAATTAACAGTTATTTTCTTCTTCCTTTGAAAATAGCACGGATCTCAAAGAAGTATACATTACTATTAGACAATGAACGCAAATAAAAGACTTGTGTGGAACACGTTTTAACAAATGTTGCAGAAATCTTATCCTTTTGGTTATAATATTTTTCTTAATAATCTTCTGTGTGTGTATGTACTTGACGTGCTTCCGTACAGTTTCCATCTACCAAACTACCAAATACACTCACAAGGCATTAGTTAGGCCGGGACTATAGCAAAAGACATTTTCCCCGGGAAGACGAGCAGCGGGACTGAACCCGAAACCTTGTGATTGCGAAGCAAGTTTCTTAACCACAATGCCACTCCTTCGCAACAAATACATAACAAATTCTATCTGAAACAATCACATTTTCATAATGAAATATATCACTTTGTAAACGACTTTACACCAATTATAGATTGTTTACGTTCTTCACAAGAAGATATATTCTTTGTACTCCGGGAAGTACGGATGCGAGCTTTGCTTTCTCTGTGAAGTCTTTCGAAAAACAAAACCAGTCGCATGATCTTCATTCTCAACAACCTAAATTCCTGTAATTTATTCACAGGTTATATTTTTACAGCGTGACTATGTGCGTGTATGTATGTGTGTGTGTGTATATATATGTGTGTGTGTGTGTGTGTGTGTTTACGGAATATATTGTATATAATTTATACACACGTTTACACACACACATTCATACACACATATTTGACTTTGCATCAAGTATCGTTTTCTACATTTAATGTTAGTTTTATATATATATA
>NC_069002.1:8331602-8332160 GCF_001194135.2 Octopus bimaculoides | reverse complement strand
TATATATACATATACAAATATCTATATTAATTTATAAATATAAGCGTGTCTGTATTTGTACACGCAAATATAAATATATACGCACGCACACACACATACACACACTCACACACACACATATACATAGTAGTGAAGGTAAGTGGCTTGGTGGTGAAGATTATTCGGCTAACGATCGTAAGGTCGTGAGTTCGATTCCCGGCCGCACGTTGTGCACTTGGACCCCAGTCTAACTGGCAAAATTGAGTTGCACCTGTGTTTCAGGGAGGCCAGACTTGTCACTCTTTGTGTCACGCTGAATCACTTCGTGAACAACATTAGGAGTACGCGCGTCTCTAGAGTACCCAGTCACTTGCACGTTTATTTCACGAGCTGGCGGTTCCCTTGATCGGAACAACCGACGGAGTACCAGTTTATATCGATAGATAGATAGATAGATAGATAGATAGATAGATAGATAGATAGATAGATGGATGGATGGATGGCTATAAGAGCGGTAGATGGGTATGTAGATAGAAACCCACACATAGATACACACACACACACACATATGTATATATA
>NC_069002.1:8327793-8331453 GCF_001194135.2 Octopus bimaculoides | reverse complement strand
ATATATTATATATATATGTGAGTGTGTGTGTATGCTTGTGTGAGTGTGTGTGTTTACACGAGTGTATGTCTGTGTGTTTTATGCATGAAAGGTGTACACATCAATGGGAAAACGTGACAACTTGTGTTTTGTGAATAGAATCCCTTGTTATAATTGTTCACTACTTATTTATATACACTCTCTTGACATCTCTCACAGTCATAAATGTGGTAAATCAGCATCTGAGCATCTGATTCGGTAGAAACTTATATCCAACAATGCGCTCATGTATCAATTGTGATATAATTAAATCAATAAATAATTTGCTGCTGCAACCAGACATAAAAGGCGGTTAGGACTGAGATTTTAAGAAAAAGAATATTAACGATTCCATTTAAGTGGCCGAGCAGAATAGAAAGCTTTCATGACCTTTCCGGATTCTTCCAATACCAAATGGAGGAAGAAAGTCTCAATATTTGCAACGGATGGGATTCCACTAAAGGTACCCATGGCTACTCGATGATGTTTACTCAGGTGACGAATCAAGTTAGATATCCAAAGAAACGAACTCTCCTTCGGTGAGTTTCCATACTTTTACTCTCTCCCGATTTCACTCACAAGTTCTTGGGCGGAACGAAAATTTTGTCGGCAAATTCTTTCCCAAGATGATGCACATTGTGATCGAACAAATAACCTCACAGTTGCGAAACAATGTACCCAAACACACAGGAATATTTACACAAAAGTTTATAAATCTTTGAAGTTTCTACTTTACAACTATAAAATTCAATATAATATCATCTTCTTAGTGTCTTTCATTCCTGCAAATTAAGATGTTCATAGCCATTGTTACTGTTGGTCCGATGTGTGGTATGGGCGGCGGTGAGGGTGTAAGCGAAAGCGAAGCTGGCGGTGGAGGTACTATCAGCTACATGAATATTGCAACAGAACAATTGTCAGAATGATTTCGAAACATTCAATGCAATAAAGAAGGATTGAAACGCGCAGCTAAATACTTTAATGATCTTTATTTTAAACAATTTGCTTTGATGAAATTGAACGAGAAAGACAACGTATATTGGTCTTTCACACAAACTTATACTTCTGGGAATATCAGTGAATGTTCAAGTTTTAAGCACGGTTGATCGCTGCTACCACACACCACACCCATCGTTTCAATCACCACAGCGACAGTCACCAAAGATCAATAAAGCTGTGAGATACAACTTAAAATATTCTCTTTTGTAATTGCTAATGGTTTGGCAGTTATCAGTAAAGACCATTTTCCTTGTGTTCAAGTGTGTGTATCGATCAGTGGAGAAGTTGAAACACTTATTATGAGACTGAGACCAAACATCATTATCACAAGAAACACCAACAGTTAACAATACCACTAATACCGCTGCTGCTACTGTTACCAAAACCACCAGCAATGCCACCATCACCGTTTTTACTGCCATTGTTACTTGCCGTACCATGTTCCAATACGACAATGCGAAACTACAAAGATTAATAAAGATATATAAAATACAAAATAAATTCTTGATTTATTGAAATTTTCTACGCTTTGAGAGAAGTTAAACAAAGGCCTGGTGGCAATGATTACAACCGAGATAGGAGGATAATCACAAGACTAAAACTTCTTAGAATTGGCGTAATATCAAGACAAAAAGGCGTTCTGACTTTATTTTCAATTTAGAAACAAAAAGGAGAATGTGGACACGTGTTTCGGTTTCAATAGGTACCATCAGTCTATGAGACTTGCTACCTTTGAATCCATTAACTATGGGTCTTAGATATATGCAAATTGAATAGAGAACATTTAGAACCTCAAGTAATTTGTATAATTAAAAATACACGTATACACATGTGCACGCATACATACAAACACGCCATTTGATACATGTACATATATACATATATATATAGACATACATACATATATATATATACAGAGAAAGAGAGATAGAAGAGAAAGAGATACATGTGCGTGTATGTGTGTATCTCTGTATGTGTCTGTGTGTGTCTGTGTTGTGTATGCGTTTGTGTGCATACATACAAATATATATATATACATATACACAGATATATGAACATTCTTGACAAATTATCTTAACCTAAATTCCTGTTAATAATGTCTTTTGCCAAAATTTAAAAGCAATAACACCTTACAGAATACCTCGGAAGCCAAGTAGCCAGAAACAAGCAAGAGCAGAATCTTTGGATTCAGAATGAGGCGGGTGTCATTTCAGAATTTCAGAATCTCCTACAGAGAGATGTCTAAATAAAAGCTAATGGATTTCTCACACCAACTTTTGGGTGGTCATTGACTCTACGGAGTTCGTTCGTCCTTTGACAGATCTTGTTTTCGGTTCTGGAGTTTCTCCAACGAAAACTGCCCCGCTTACCATATATACTTAATAAGGGTTGTCTGTTTGCCACCGGCGCTCCAATCATGCGACCTGTTATACTGGGTTACACGTTACCAGTTGCACAACGACTGGCTTGTCATACGCATATCCATCCATCCATCCATCCATCCATCCATGCATACATACATCCATTCAGCCATCCACACATACATACCTAATAAATTTTGAAATTACACTTTGCGAAGTTGATTTCGTTGTGTGTCATGAGCCAGTCACTTCCTAATGCTTTCAAAGAATTATAGTAGGTGATACTCATATATACACCGATATACATATATCCAATCACATACAGATAGCCACAAACATGAATACACGTATGCACATAATACATACGTATGTAATAAATATCTACATACACACACATACATATATATATATGTATATATATATATATATATGTTTTTGTATGTGTGCCTGTGTGTGTGTCTGTGTATCTGTGTGTGCATATATCTATGTAAATATATGCATATAAATTGTATATGTCTCATACATGCTTGTGTGTGTGTTTATGTATGTATGTATGTATATATGTATATAAACATGCATGAATATATGTGTACGTTCCTATAGATATATATTACATACTTATATGTATACGTATATGTAAGTGTTGATGTGTGTGCGTGTGTATATAAAGAGAGAGCGCATGTATTTGGGGGCTGTTTTCACGCATGTGTGTGTGCATAGTCTAGATTCTATTGAACTAAATATTCTAAGAGTGAATTCCCAATACACGCTGGCACCCTGATGTCTTGACAAGTCCACAATTTTAAAATTCACTTCTACATTATTGATAAGCCACAAATCGTGATGGATGCGCTAAAAAAAATAAAACGACTTTTGTAAGCCAAAGACGTTGATCATGAATCTGTCATGCCTTGTGTTTCCGATAATATAGTAGTAATGTATTTTGTGCGGGAGGTGTGATATTGTGTAATAAGGAGAGTAAGATGCTGGGGCTGTTAATCATTTAGCTTTATCTGCCCAGGAAACATGAAAGGTAAAATTGATTAACGCAATTTGTCATGTCAGAAAGTAATGAGCGTCAGATGCATATATGCCTGTATATTTGTATATATATATATATATATATATGTGTGTGTGTATGTGCGTGTGTGTGTGTGTGTGTGTGTGTGTGTGTGCGTGTGTATGTGTGTGTGTGTATATACGCGATACGAAGTAGTTAGATAAATTGGGGCTTGTGCAAAAAGGAAGTATATATATATATATATATATATATATATATATA
>NC_069002.1:8326526-8327061 GCF_001194135.2 Octopus bimaculoides | reverse complement strand
AACAATTTTGCCAAGTAGTTCAGTATGAGAAAACCTTTATCGGTAAAACCGATATATATATATATATATATATATATATATATATATATAGATAGATAGATAGATAGATTTATATAAAAGTACATTGGTGATACATATTCCATTTTGTTAAGAAACGCTGAATGTATATATATGCGAATTGCATAAGGCTGTATTTACTGTGTATCTAAGAATGCAGTTATAAGGGACATTTGTACGTTACAGAGGCAAATGTTAGATTAGATAGATATAATCAAAAGAGACGTAATTGTATATGAGAGAAGCATAAAATAATGCTGAACACTATCAAGCAGTTGGTAGTTTTTAGGCTTTTAAGATAAATTTTCTACGGTCGGAACATAAAGAAATCAACTCTGATTTAGAATTTAGTGATCCAGCATGACCACGACCCTAGGGCTGAAACATGTAAAAGAAGAAGAGAATAAAAAGAATATATATGTATGTACGTATGCGTATGTATATATGTATGTATACGTGTATATATATATATATATAT
>NC_069002.1:8325591-8326500 GCF_001194135.2 Octopus bimaculoides | reverse complement strand
TCATATATATATATATATATGTATGTATGTATGTATGTATGTATGTATATCTTCAAAATATATTTATGTATAGATCTATACATTTCAGATATAATAGCAAAAGGGCCACATTGCACAGCATGTATTTTGTTAAAGATATTACTCCTTATATCTCTACTGATATGAGAATCCATATATTGAACGCAATATTGAAAAATATTCAGATTTCGTTTATCATCTGATTCTTTATTTAAATTGCCTGTTGCATGGTGAACGACATTTCAACTGCAGCTGGTTTTATAGCTTTATATTATTTACATATCTTTTGTTTTCCTTTTTTGTTGTTCTTCTTCATGATGATATTATTTGTGTTTTATGCCGCTTTATAGAACGCATCAATGTATAACAGTAAACCTACTATCGGATAGATACAAAGTGTAATGTTTGAAAGTATTAACGTGATCAATTTTGATAAGTTTCTAATTCATGTTTAGTTTCGATTCAGCCTAAAATTTTTGAATAATTACATGTAAACGAAATCGAAGAGCAATTTTCAGAAATTGAAGAAAACAGCCTTCATAATTCTTTATCGATTGTTATAATAGTAAATCCGTAACGCGGTATTGTACAGGATGAAGTATACAAGAAATATTCCCAATTGATTGAAGTATATCCGCTGACAAAGATCAGATTTCCCTCGCTTTGAATGCCTGTATCTCGTGGGCCAAGAGGTCTTGCATGATAATTTCGCGGTGCTTGATTGAAATTCTTTCAGTCGAGCTGAGAAATGATAACCCTGAAGTGAGGGTCTTGGCATCGAGAGTTAATATGCAGTGTGCAATCATGATTATACCCTTTCATATATGTCTGTATGTCCGTGTATACGTACATACATATATATATATATATATATATATATATATATATATA
>NC_069002.1:8324077-8325090 GCF_001194135.2 Octopus bimaculoides | reverse complement strand
ATATATATTATTATTATTATTATTCAGTAGTTTTATTTTTATAACGTGCTTTCACTTCACTACCGAGCGCAGCTCTGTGCGCCTTGGGTATGTGCTGTGGTTTGCTGTGGTGCTCTTATGTTTACTGTATTGAAAGTGTTATTATTATTATTATTATTATTATTATTATTATTATTATTATTATTATTATTATTATATTGCCATAATATCAGCGCCAAACAGCGTTTAGGTATAAGCAAACTTTATTTAGGTTAGTTAAAATATGTTTATGGCATTGCATTTTTCAACTCCTATAAGGCAAATTCACTGCAGATACTGGGGAGAAAAGTTTGCTCTTACGGAATATGTTAAATAAAATCATAATTAACTGATCTTCCTATATTTTCGTTTATCCAAAGCCAGGAACTTTTCATCGCCCCCTTGCATGTGTGTGTGTGCGTGTGTGTGTGTGCGTGTGTGTGTGTGTGTGTATGTGTGTGTGTTTGTATGCATAGATACTGAAGGAAGAAATAGAATCTCTCCATAGGATCTCTAGAGCAACGTTACTCAACGGGATGCGTAGCTTAGACATCAGAATATCTCTTCACAACGCTCCTCTACCTCTGTTCATTGAAAGGTAACAGGTCGGGTGCGACGAACATCTCATTAGATTATCGGAGGAAAAAATGGCAAGACAAATTCTTCAAACCAAAGCGATAAGGCAGAAGATCTGGAGGTAGACCAAGTGCGAGATTTTTAGAAAATATTCATAATCTCAGTTGGTCACACTTGAGAATATTGCCGGAAAAACTAATATTTGTTGCTTCCGATAGAACCCAGTTAAAGGGGTGCCTGAGGACTTTACTCACACCATTCTGTCGGAAATAGTGGGAGAAGAAAATTTATAGCTATATGGATAAATAAATAAATAAATAAATATATATATATGGAGTATGTATGTGTATGCATATGCATAGAACACACATAAAAGCAAACATAGATATACGTATATGTATATATATATATATATATAT
>NC_069002.1:8320774-8323430 GCF_001194135.2 Octopus bimaculoides | reverse complement strand
AATGCGATTTCATTGTTTTTCTCTTTCGCTCCTTTATATTTTCATTTTATTTCGTTTCGACTTTTGGTTCTACGAATATCGATAAAAAGTCTATCGTTTATGGATTTTATTGGTTTGCTTCATAACATTGATTCCTAACCAAACTCTCATTCACTTTACGCCTCGTCGGTTCTGTGCCATTCTCGGAGTTTTCAAGAGATTACAATAGAAATTCGCTTATAATAGGAATTATGTTCAGTATTTTCGGGTGGAAAATTCTTTGATGTTTTCATCTGAAAATATGCAAGGATTTCCTTTGTTTAGGTAACATAGACCATTGTCATTTTGGCTGATCCTGTCAGAACTTTGAGAAGGGTGTTGCATAGCACATTCACTCTCTTTCTATCTCACACTTTCTCTCTCACTTTCTCTCTCTCTCTCTCTTTCTCTCTCTCTCTCTCTCTCTCTCTCTCTCTCTCTTCCCCCTTTCTCTCTGTATGTGTGTGCGTCTGTGTGCCTGTGTGCGTGGATGCGAAGGTGAATACTTATTGACTTTTCTTATTTGCATTCACCCAAGAGGAATATTTCTCTTATGTGTTTTAAAAATTATTCCCACGTAAAGAGAGAATGGTAAATACCTAGGAGACGTTTATGAGAAGATATTTAGATGTATTGCTTCTTGGTTTATTTCTAAAAGCAGAAATAAAGTAAAATAAGTCGATGTTATTTACCTAAATGGAAATGGATTCAGAAAAATGAAATTACTCGCGGCACTTTGGGGTTAAGCGTGATTTGATAAGCACTCTATAAGCACAAATACACATACACCTGGAACACATGTACACACATATACACTACATGTTCACATGCATTCATGTATATGTGTGTGTGCTTGCGTGCATGTGTTTAATATAAATAAATACATGAACAAATAAATATAAGGTGTTGTAGCCTCTTTACTCATGATCACAAGATCGTGTCTTCGATTTCCGGACCGGGTGGGGAGTTGTGCCCATGAGCAAAATATCTCATTTCATGTTGCTCTACAATCACTTCGATGTCTGCCGTTCGGCACACTGTTCACTTGTTCATCACGAACATTCGAACGCTTAAACCAGATATTGTCCCGACGTTTACCCCTTAAATTCAGGCACCACCCTTTGTTTAGCAGATGCTATCCTATCCAACACCAGCATGGAAGTATTTAAATGTTTTCCGATGCAGATGCGGACATCTCAAAGTCTGTTCTAGTCTATTGTTAAGTGGCCGGTTGGCACTCCGTCGGTTACGACGACGAGGGTTCCAGTTGATCCGATCAACGGAACAGCCTGCTCGTGAAATTAACGTGCAAGTGGTTGAGCACTCCACAGACACATGTACCCTTAACGTAGTTCTCAGGGAGATTCAGCGTGACACCAAAGATACCACAAGCTATAATTCAACGTCGTGAATTATGTCCTTGAAGTTCGTATTTTTTTAAACTATAGATTGTGGGACTGGTTTATGGCAGATGTGGCTCGTACTTAGGCGGTAAGCTTCGTATTCTGTTTCGAAGATGAAGGATATGGAATCATACAATTACTTGTCCCAGTTAAAGAGATTTCGTTTAAACACTAAGCAAGAGCTACTCCATGACATTGGTAAAATGCCAGTAAGTCGCCCCTCTACTCTCGTGTGCCTCTGTGGTCATCCGGCAAGGCTGAGCTCTGTCTGATATTCGCAGAGTTGCCTTTCGACAAAATATTTCATTTCAAGTGTATTGCTCCAAAGTGCACGTGCAAACAATACGATTTTGTTGTATTCACCGAATCCTGGTTTGACAAAGTGTGTTTTTGAGATGTTATTGTTGTAGATCGTGCTGTCTATTATTCTACTCTTTTTGGATATATATATATTTTTTACTGATATGGCATTAATTTTACAGTCTCTAAAATTTGAATATCTTTCAGGTGATCAATGTTTATTTTAGATTCCTCTATTTGTTTTGGATGGGGGGGGGAGGGGTTTACTCTGGTCACTATAACGCCTTCTGGGACTGGTCGTTATATAATAAGAAGACATGTATAAATTTGATTATACGGTGAAAGGAAAATTAAATTAATTAAAAGTAAACGACGTTCTTGTGTTAAGCCGCTGCATCATAGACTTTCAAAATGTTCAATAAAAGCCCCCGTGTACAGTACAACCCTACAATTACGATCCCTTCAGTAAAACTTAAAAAATCCTCGAGATATCTTTGACCAAACAAACTTTAGCTCCGTTTGAACGAAGTGGATAATATTTTTTTCATATCTTTATCGACAAATGTTGTCTACTATGTAAAGAGAAATTTTTCGGCTAATGAGATTTTATTCGTTTAATGGATTATTTCCAGGCAGCCAAATAATGGAAAGCACATTTAAAAACCCTTCTCTCTCATCTCTCACTTACCCTCGTTCTCTCTCTTCTCTCTCGCTGTCTCTTTTCTTTCTCTCTCTCTTTCCCTCCTCCTCCTCTCTCACTCTCCATGTCGGTGAAGTCCATAGAAATATTTCTATAAAGAACGGTTTGTTGTTCAGGTAAAATGATGGAAGCCATTTTTGGCACTTCATATTTATTCTCTTTGTTGTTCACATAAAGAATATATGCCATATATACATACATACATACATACATACATGCATATATATATATATAT
>NC_069002.1:8317704-8319748 GCF_001194135.2 Octopus bimaculoides | reverse complement strand
TATATATATAAAGAGAGAGAGAGAGAGTGAGAGGGACGGAGAAGGACAGACACGACGAAAGAGAGATAGGCATATAGGCTTAGACGAACATTTAAACTCATTTATATTTATATATATATATGTGTGTGTGTGTGTGTGTGTGTGTGTGTATATTTGTATGAAAATATATGCTTATATATATATGTGTGTGTGTGTGTGTGTCTGTTTATATATGCCAACATTCTTTTGCATATGTTTAATATATGTATGCATAGATCTGTTTGTGTAGTATCTTTCTTTCCCGTTGTGTCAGTCTGTCTGACTCTCTCTCTCTCTCTCTGTATATATATATATATATATATATATATATATATATACATATGTATGTATGCATGTACGGAGTAAAAGAAACCATAGTACATCAGTGTATTGCATGACATTGTTCTAAAGAAATATACAAATAAAAACGATGTAATATTTTGTAATATGATTGTTTTGTTGCTATCTGTGAAGGTCATGTTTTTTTCTCTTTGTATTCTACTTCAATAACGGACTATGATGGTGCTGATGCTAGACCACGGAATTAAAGGCCTTATTGTCACCAGTAAGTCCTTTCTAACTGTTTTCGCTCCTGTTATTTGGTAGAAATACTCGTATTAGTTTAATATATATGTCAATTACTGTACTTTAATATTTATTTCTACAATACCTGAGCCTGTTTTTTTACTCTGATAAGTAGCTATTATGGCGGCATCATTGTTGGTGTGAAAGAACAGTTGGAAGTTGATCCGTACCTTTCTTTGAAGGTAATTTTGCTACGAAATTTTCAGATGTGGGAGACGAGAAGGAAAAAAAAACGACGGAAGAGTTAAAAGGCTTCACTTCGCAAGATGTAGTTCTAGCACTGCTTCGAGCAGTGGAGAAAACGTCTCGACCGATTCATTGCTTCAAATAGAGAATACTTTGAAAGCAATAAAAGTGTAAACATTTAAAAGTGAATAAAAAAAATAGGTTTCTTTTGGGTTCCCCTACATTTACTGAAGCAAACAAATACACTAAAGAAATAATCGAAAAGCAGAAGTCTTTTTTTAAAACGAAAATCTCAAATAATTGTGCTGCCGCAGCCCCCTCTACCTATACCTGTTCTGTGCCAGTCTGCTCATTTCTGAAAAAACATTTGCCTCTAGCTCCCTGGATGTTAACGCTAAACCTAGTTTTTGGGCTTCCTCTGGTTTTTTTTTTCGTCCTATACCGCATCTGTTAACAGGGACTAAGGTCTTGTTTTCTAAGTGATGACCGGCAAACGTGCTTTATATGTGATTTAGAGGCAAACTTCTTAATACAGAGGCAAGTCTGGGCTTTCATTATTTACATTTGACGGATATCTGTCCTCATCTTGTTTGTTGTCGACAAAACGTTTCGGCTGATGTACTCTCCAGCCTTGATTAGGTGTCCTGGAGGAAATCTGAACCTGGGTTCTCATTTCTAAAGGAATGTTTCCGAACGAGAACCCAGGTTCGAAATTCCCCCAGGAGAGCCTCACTTGCAAAGAAAGGCTTGTCATATTTTTGCCAAGATCCACTTGGTTGTACGTTTTAAAAACTTTTGGTAAAATGAGCGTCAATTTTTCACATTTTCGATTCTCTCTTTGCATACAACTTTATACTAAAGTGCTAAAAAAACCTATTGATTTTACTCTTTTAAAATGGGTTTAAATCAGACTCATATTAAGCACTGCAGTGTGAAGACCAAAGAAGCCTTTGTTTCTTTCTACGCACCATCTTGAAATGCAACCAGGACCTTCTTTCCATTCTCATGTGAGTGTGTGTGAGAGGTGCATGTACGTGTGCAACTGCATGTGTGTTCGTGTGTGCCTCCTTTGTTGTGTGTGTGTGTGTGTGTGTGTGTGTGTGTATGTGTGTGTGTGTGTGTATGTGTGTGTGTGTGTGTGTGTGTGTGAACGTGTAAGTATGTGTCATTGGTGTGTGCGTGCGTGAGCATTTTAATAGGTAGGTATAGGATATCTTTCATAAAGACAAATCATAATTGACTCTTCCTCCGAAAC
>NC_069002.1:8310861-8313361 GCF_001194135.2 Octopus bimaculoides | reverse complement strand
AAAAAAAATGCTCTGCCGAAAATCTTCAAAAATGTTTAATGTTAGTTGTTGCAGTTTCCCAATCTAATCAGACGAGACGCTATTCTACAACTTTCTCGCCAATCCTCCGTTAGTTAGATAATCTCGTTTTATTTTTCAAGCAAGTGAAAACAGAATTAAAATATTGCTTCAGATGATCTCCCTTCATATAAAATCTAGTTAAAATGTTTTATGTGCCATCTAGAAATACTGTAATAAGGAAAGTTAAACAGTAGAAGCCACAAAACATTGTTCAGTTCAAGAAACCAAACTAGTGGTGGTTGGCAAGAACTCTGAAAAATGCAATGTCGATTGGCAATAGGTTTGACAATATACTGCTAATAATTTAAAGAAGTGATTTTAAATTCTCAAACGCAGGATAATGCTAATAATATAGCCTGAACAGGATAAGCTGCCTCCATTTTGCAAAAAGAAGTGTGAGCGGCCAGCCATGAGACTCGAACTCACACTTCCGTGATTACGCGTCGCGGTGCTGGAAGTTTTTTCACAAGTCAACCTCTCGATTGCACCGAAGCCAATTGCTTTTCTTTTTAATAATATTTTGCTTTGGGAAACTATATTTTGTAATCGAAAATTTAGGAAATTAAAGACAATAAAAATATTTTATTCAGTTACGAGATCTGTTTTTGGATTTGCAACTGGAAGTTTAGATAGCAGACATAGTTCGCTTTTTTGGTCAGAATGGAATCATCATTTTCTCGATGTAGTCCAGGATTTCTGAGTGCATAGTATCAACACCGTTCTAGATATGGGAACAGTCTTTCGATGTCAGCCTCACTAAAGCCTTGTAGATTTTCAGCTATACTGAAAATCTTAAAATTTTCAAGTTAGCCTTTGAGATGCAATACAGCTCTGCTAAGAATGCACTTTTGCCACGAAGCATCCCTTTCCTTTTCCAAGTCCAGTTTCCTTTCTATTTCCGATTTTACATTCATTTTTCATTTAACCTTTTCACCTATACTTAGTTTCCTGTTCAAACTAACGTGAAAATCTCTTTTCTTTTCTCATTTTTCTTCTCGCGTCAGACACACACATATTGATTTATTATCTTCCATAGTTTCAGCTGGAAAATACAAAAGTATTTTCTTTATTTTTTACTCTCTTATTCTCCTTTCTATTGTTCAAACTGCTAATGCTTTACATTAATGTTTAGTGTCTCTTTTTCTTGTTTCCTATCACTGTCTGTTATACTTAAATATTTATGTACATTTTTCAAGCCTTGTATTTCTCGTCTTTGTTGTCTGTCTGTTTCACTATATTTTCTCGGTTCTTTTATACCTCGGCCTCACTTAGCTACCGTAGTGATTGCTAGAGTAGTGATTGCTAGAGCTAAGCACATTCAAGTGATTGCTAGAGCTAAGCATGTGCAGTACTGTCCCGAGCACTGAAATTGCGAAAATTACCTATGTTTGGGCAGCTGATGAAGGGTTTCGACCTTATTTGCTTCGATCTTTATAGTTGTCTCATTTCATGCCAATTCTATTCACCAAAAACCGCACGCATACCCATTTCGCCAGCGTATATATATATATATATATATATATAATATATGGAGAGAGACAGAGAGACAGAGAGAGAGATGCTGGGTGGATTTGTCATGATTGATGTATTTTCTCACCTGTTTGATATCTTGTTTAAAATTTTACCAAATATGCTGGAAGATAGGTTAGGAAGTAGGGCATGAACACATCAATAGAATCCTAACGAAACACCAGTCGTAAATTTAAACCCCGTTTGTATTATCTCCTTATAACTACACCACATGCATACATACATACATACATACATACATACATACATACATATATGCATATATACAGTCCGATGAAGGATGGCAGGACAAAACTTCGAAGTCACACTTACTCTTCTTCTTCGAAAAGTATATGTACTCAACTAAACATAAACAAAAAAGAGTTCTTCAGTTTGATATAAGAAAAATAAATTGTTTTTATTATAAATCAACATAAAACAAACACTAATATGCATACACACACAAGCACATACAGATAGAAAGATAGATAGATAGATAGATAGATAGATAGATAGATAGATAGATAGATAGATAGATAGATAGATAGATATGCACACGTATATTTATGTGTTCGAATTAAATAACATCAACGAAGTAGTGTAACATTTCAAATCTTGTATAGAATAGAATTACATCTGACACAAACAGGGAATAAGGAAGACTACTCTAAAAAAAGATGAGAGGGAGAGAGAGAAAGAGGGAGAGAGAGAGAGAGAGAAAGAGGGAGAGAGATAGAGAGAGATAGAGAGAGAGAGAGAGAGAGAGAGAGAGAGAGAGGGAGGGAGAGAGTAGAAAGAAACAAATGTGTTATTTGATTACATGAAATGAAAAGGAAACATTACAAACAAGACCAAATGTGACATAATTAATAAATCAACTTAGACATACACACTACCATCAAACTCAAAGGATACTTGTGTGTGTGTGTGT
>NC_069002.1:8307335-8309759 GCF_001194135.2 Octopus bimaculoides | reverse complement strand
TATATATATATATATATATATATATATATATCATTTAACGTACTCGGTATAAAGATACGAATTATTGATTATTTCTTGCTTGGACACACAAGACGAGTTATAAAAACCTGCTTAAACTCCCGTCTGCAATGAAGAATCGATCAGTAGGTCATATCTTTATACTTCGTACATTAAATGATATTTATCTTTCTAACTGGATGGAATAATTTTATTGCTGATCTTACCTTAACGAAACAGTAAACTATATACACATATATATAATTACACACATACAGAACACCTCCCCTCCTGCATATTCGGTACACAATTCACTACTTTGTAAGCACTCTATATTCGCCTGTAAAATTACTTGGTATTATACATCAAATCGGTAATTACAAATTTATTTTCGTCTTTCTATTCAATCATTAAAATTAATACGAGAATTGTTCAGCCCACTCCTCCCCCTCTCTCTCTCTCTCGTACATCAACACGCATATACTCACACATATTAATGAGTAAGCATCTAATCATTCGAAGAAAAAGTGTATGTATTGTGCTATAAGCTGTCTGTGTAGAAGCGAATCTTCTGTAGAATGCAAAGGGAAGAACTACTAATGATTTATTCAGAAAACACTGAGGACAGAGTATTAACAGAATATTAAAGAGCTATATGAAGACAAATGATATTCTTGCTCGAATGGTTCTGTTGAAAAATGTTAAGTAGCTGTGTTCACGCGGTGAAATAAAATGTAAAATTAACGAAGATTTTATAGAAAACTATAAATACAATACGTGTTACTGCTGGGATTATTACTGGATATGTAATGGCATAGTCATTTAGCAGGTAGAAACCTTTTTGTGATCGACAAATAACGAAAGAAAAAATTATTTGAACGACAATTACAAGGCTACGTGATTTTTCTTGTGGAAATAATTTTGAATTAAATTCAATTGGTTTTCTTTTTCATAATTTTTATTTACTTACTATTTGTAGGTATTTTTTTTGAATAAAATTGAAATCAAAACAATGGTCTCAAGACAGTGAATCAAAATAATTTTTTTTATTAATGTGAATAAGATGGTTAGCTTGCTGTCGATATCGCGTCGAACAAAATTCTTCAAATTCGGTCAAGTTCCACTTTCAATTACTTCGGTGCCGATAAAATAAGTAGCCCTGGTAGAATATTACGGCCGATGTAATTGATTGAACCATGCTCCATAAAATTGCAAGCCGTGAGCCAAAACGTGAAACCGTTAATTTGAAATGAATCGTTAATGTGAAACCGTTAGTGAGACAAATTATTTGCGTAATTTTTTGCGCCTCTTTAAGTTTTGAGTTCAAATTCTGCTTTGACGATCGACTTTACATTTCATCCTTTCAGGGAAATAAAATATGTACCTGTTCAGCACTGAGGCCGATGTAATCAACTGAATCCCTACCTTATAATTTCCTGGTCAATGGGCAAAATGTCAAACCATTAAAGGCAACGAGCTGGCAAAATCGCTGGCGTGTGGAAGACAATGCTTAAGGGCAATTTTCCCGCCCTTTCAACGAATAAATAAAATCGTTCGATGATAGGCAAACAATGACCACCATAATTTCTTTCCTGTCTTAGTTTTTAGGCTATATTATTTTAAAATAATAACTATTTTTAAGGGGATAGCGTATTGTTTGTAAAGGATTCAGATGCCAATTCTTGCAGGCCGAGCGATCGCGTAGATGCACGTATTCGCTGGAGAGTGAAAGTGGTACTGGCACTTGTGGTGGGGTTGTCGACGCTGGTGCTGGTTATGGTGGAGGTGGTGTTAATAATGGCAGCAGTCAAAGAGATGGGAGTGGTACTGTTTGTGCTCTTTTGATTTTGCTATTCTTTCTGATCATTTCTTGGAGTTGTTGCCAATATCGTTCTTAGTGATCATTTGTCACAGCTCAGACGCGCGCGCACACACACACACACACACACACAAGCACAAACACACACACTCACGCACACACATCCGTACCCACGTCCGCACACAAACACCACAGGCATACATATATTTATGTGCATGTATGATTGCGTCTGTATGTTTAAACATTTATATGCGAGTGTATGTGTGTGTGTGTGTGTGTGTGTGTGTGTGTGTGTGTGTGTGTGTATGTGTGTGTGTGTGTGAGTACACGTGTTCATTTGCGAAATGTTGTGTGTCTCAATATATCATTGTATGAATCTTTCCATACCCGCTTGATGAATATTCACCTCCTGGTGACTTGAGATATATATTTGAAGAGAGAAATCGTTTGAAGTTAGAGAGACACAGCGATCTAGCTATCTATTTATCTATCTACTTATCTATACATACACAAACACACTCACGCACACACACTCACACTCGCACACACTCACAAACACACATACACTCATACACACACACACACACACACACACACACACACACACA
>NC_069002.1:8301963-8307196 GCF_001194135.2 Octopus bimaculoides | reverse complement strand
ATATATATATATATATACAGAGACAGACAGACAGACAGACGGATACACAGACAGGTTAGTGGATACATATATACAGAGAGAGAGAAAGAGAGAGAAAGAGAGAGAGGATGAGATAGATAGATAAATAGATAGATAGGTAAGTAGGCAGATAGACAGACACACGGACTGACGGACGGACAGAGGTACAGACGGACAGAGAGAGAGAGAGACAGAGAGAGACTGAAAGAACAGTGTGAAGTAGAACTCTATATGTCCAGCCATTACGAAGATGTATTTCTCCTTTCTCTAATATAACAAGTAAATCCAATTGAAAATTGTTATTGAGTGAAAGGTGTGAAGTGTGACGTTAGACAAGGAGAATATTAACAATAATAAATGTGATTACTTGTTCGACATAAAACAGCACCTTGTTGGGAGACGATGAAAGGCGAGAGACAGAAAGACACACCCAGAGATAGGTAGAGAGAGAAAGTGATAGAAACGGCGGGGAGCGGAGTGAGAGAAGGAGACAGTGATAAATATATATATATATATATATATATATACATAGAGAGAGAGGGAGAGTTTGAGTGGTTTGGTTTCTTCTCTTATTGTGTGACTGCTAACAGTCAAAGCCTTTCATCCCGTTTTTGATGTCATTTATTGGGAAAAGGTTTCTGAGTATCATTATATTATAACAGAAACCTGTGTGAGACTGTCTACGTATGTATAAGCGTGTAATGCGTGTATATGAATTTCCCTGGAAATAGAAATATATTTGTGTATGTATATGTATGAGTGTATATATATATATATATATATATATATATATATATATATATATATATATATATATATATATATATATATATATATATATATATATATATTAGAGTAAAGCGATTGGAGAATACAGATCGTAATATTAATCAATTAATGAATAACAAGGAGATAGGTTTTATGTAATCTACTTGATCAGCTTACAGCTGTTTCTGCTATGAGAAGATACACACTTAGAGCTGAGTACTTGTGCAGCATCTTATACCTTCCTCGGAGCCATTAAAGTACAGTGCTTGCTTATTTCGGAAAGCACTTGAATACACTCAGACACAGGCTTATGCACACACAAATACACATGCATACATACATGCATGCATACATACATACAAACACACATACACACACATATACATATACATCATGTGATTACATGACCGACCAGACTATCAGATGTTGTTACACATCGCTGATCACAATGCGCTTTTGTATTGTTTTAGCCAACAATCCCCCCTCCCTCATCGAAAGGGGGACTGTAGCAATATGAAATGAAGTTTATTGCTCAAGACCACAACGCGCTGCTTAATCAGGGAATTGAACCCACGATCAGGTACTAGTGAGTGCAAGTGCTTAACCACTAGGTCACGTACTTTCACACACACACACATACACACACGCACACATATATGTAGAGAGAGAGACAGGGAGAGAGAGACAGAGGGGAGAGAGAGAGACAGAAGAGAGAAATAGAGGCTGTGGCAGCTTTTGAAATTAGTTATGTAGACACGATCTCTGAAAAGGTTGCGAATGGCAACGAAAGAACTTTGACGAACTGAAAAAAAAAGAACAGAAAAAGAAAAAGAAAAAACGATCGAAGTGGAATTGAACCTGTGTATGTGTTATTATTATTATTCACGCAATGACGCTCCTAAGACGCAAGAAAATATATATACATAAATATATATCAGGTGTAAGTGTATCGCAAGCGGTTTACTTCCCAACCAAGTATGTTTCAGGTTCAGTACCACAATATGGAATCTTTGGTAAGTTTTCTACAATATCTTCTGGTGATAAGAGGAAACCTACGAACAGACATATCTTTCAGCATACAAGTAATATAGCTAGCGTTTTAAAAGAATTTCGATTTTGCTTTGCAACAGTTTTAGATTAAACAGTTTATCTCTTCTGCAACAACAGACAAAAATGTCTACATCACAGTCCAGAAA
Organism: Octopus bimaculoides; assembly: GCF_001194135.2. Taxonomy (NCBI): domain Eukaryota; kingdom Metazoa; phylum Mollusca; class Cephalopoda; order Octopoda; family Octopodidae; genus Octopus; species Octopus bimaculoides. Next base: position 8,305,214 of record NC_069002.1, on the reverse strand, counting down.
TATATATTTGTAATCAGTATTGCTAAGCATATCAAGAATATATTTAACACAGATCTATATTTTTGATTGTGGAGGCGCAATGGCCCAGTGGTTAGGGCAGCGGACTCGCGGTCATAGGTTTCGATTCCTAGACCGGGCTTTGTGAGTATTTATTGAGCGAAAACACCTAAAGCTCCACGAGGCTCCGGCAGGGGGTGGTGGCGAACCCTGCTGTACTCTTTCACCACAACTTTCTCTCACTCTTTCTTCCTGTTTCTGTTGTACCTGTATTTCAAAGGGGCCAGCCTTGTCACACTGTGTCACGCTGAATATCCCCGAGAACTACGTTAGGGGTACACGTATCTGTGGAGTGCTCAGCCACTTGCACGTTAATTTCACGAGCAGGCTGTTCCGTTGATCGGATCAACTGGAACCCTCGACGTCGTAAGCGACGGAGTGCCAACTACAACATATTTTTGATTAACAATCTTGTGTCCTAGGATTGGTTCGGACAGAATAGCATTTTAATTGAAATAGGGTTCCCTGCCAATTCGGGGTTGGACGAACAAATCAACAAACTTTGCTGATCCTCTTAATTTTCCTAATATTATCCAGAATGCATTTCTATTCAGCATACGAAAAGCCTTCTTTATATCAACAAAAAAACTTGATAAAGACTGTCGCTCTGTTCTACACACTACTCTCGCAATTGTCAGATGCAAAATCATATTTGTGGCTCTTTTATTAGATCTGAATCCATATTGAGACTCTGGAACAATGATAGAACATAATATCCGTTAGCAAATGATGCAACAAAGTCTCGTGAGTGAGCAAACAACAGTTACATGTGAGGAAGTACCATAAAATTAATCACAGTTTGATTTGGCAATTTTCCTTTGTACATTGAAATCAGTTTTCCATCTCCCCAGCCTGGTGAAACTGGTGAATCATTTTACACGCTCACAATTTCTGTGATCACAAGATCATTCACTACCTCCCCTCCATACATAATAACCTCAACTATTATGCCATCAATTTCGGGGGATTTCCTTCAGTTGCTCTGTTCAATAGCAAATTTCATCTATGTTAAGATTATTATCGGCTTATTCAAAAGCATGATACTGCGGTAGGCCTTTTGTAACCTTCTCAACCAGTTATGTTAGCTTCTGAAGAATGCCCAAAATGCTCTCTTTATCTCTTCAGAATACATGCAGTGTCATTAATAAGAATAAATCCATTTTTGGAACTGAGGCAAGAAACTTAGTTCTATATTTAAGAGATGAGGAATTATGTACATTATTTATATTATTTACATTTGACGGATATTTGTCTTCATTTTGTTTGTTGTTAGCACAACGTTTCAGCTGATATACCCTCCAGCCTTCATCAGGTGCCTTGAGGAAATTTCGAACCCACAGGATTATGGCGTAGTGGTTAAGAGCTCGGGCTACTAACATCAAGATTCCGAGTTCGATTCCAGGAAGTGACCTGAATAGTAATTATCGCCTTGAAAACAACAACCATTCATGAATTTATTTATTTATTAATTTTTTTAGTACATATTTTACTTGTGAATTTGCGTGTGTAAACTGGGAATGCATACAATGAGCTTCTCTGCCCTAAGTATACGGAAAATACTCGGCGAGAAATGACAGAAAATTTGAAGAAAGAAGGCAAGAAAAACAACATAATAATTATAATAATAAATATTGAAAAATACCTTACGAATGAGAACCCAGGTTCTAAATTTCCCCAAGGCACCTGATGAAAGCTGGAGGGAATATCAGCCGAAACGTTGTGTTAACAACAAACAAGATGCGGATAAATAACCGTCAAATGTAAATAACGTAAACAATGGGATGAGAAATATTTTTTTACTGAGGACCAAATACCCATTTTTAACAAGCTGTAGATTACTTTAGAGTTTGGTTTTGTTTTGCTTTTTGTTGTTGTTATTTTTTTCCACAAAGTGAGTTGAGTATCAGTACATATTCCAATCCTTACATTTGGGAAAAGAATCAATAAAACTTTTCAAGTAAATATTTATTTTTTTACCAAGCTATTTTCACTATGTTTGCAATCGAAACTAAATGAAGGAACCTATTAAAAGTATCATCTAATTCACTGTGTTTCTTTCTCTGGCCAAGCAAGGAGAAAAAAAATAATAAGCAACACGAATCTTCGTGCCGAAAATCAGGTATGCGGCTTTTGTAACAAAAAAAAACAGCAGAAATGTCTGGAGCGGCTTCAGCAGCTTTGGAACTTTCATTAAAATCAAAGAGATACAGGAGTAGAAACTGCTAATTTTTTTTTTTATATCCTTGGCACGCCATCATCATACGTCTGAAATAAGTTGAAATTTATTCTAATTAAACAGAGGAAGGAAAGACCTACAATCTTTTACCTGTTTCAGTCATTAGACTGCAGCCATACTGGGGTAACAGCTTGAAGAATTTTACCCGAACGACCCAAGTACTCATTCTTATTTTTCAAGCCAGGAACTTATTCTCTCGTTCTCTTCAGCCGAGCCACTGGGGACGGGAACGTAAACACACCAACACAGGTTGTCAAGCGGTGGTGGGAGACAAATGCAGACCCAACGACTCACACATTGATATATAAATATACAAATAAAACTCTACAATAACATTAATTTTAATTCAAATAATATTGGAATGAAACGAAGGAACTTTTCTGACAACATAATACTTTATAAAGAGCGAATTATTTTGTCTTTATTATATATTATTTTTCATTTAAACTTTATTTTCCTCCTATACTTAATAAACATTGTATTTCTACTCCATTACATTTGCGTTATAGCCTACTTAGCAAAGTGAAAAAGGAGACAAATAAAATCTAATAGGAGAAAAATAAATTTAAAATGAAGAAAGATTATATTTAAAAAAGGAAGATAAATTAATATATTTTTGTTGAATCAAAAAAATTATTAAATAGCATTTATTCTCTAGAATAGAGCCATAAAATTGAAATCTGGATATGATACCGTTTTTTTTCTTCGTTTTTTTTTTTTTATAATATCATCAATAAATAACAATATCTATTTAGTAATTCATCCGTTATAATAAAAATATCTTTGTTGCTAGAAAAAGCAACAAATAAAAATTACATTATTGACAGAAAGAACAATAGTCTATTAAACGTTACCATACTCAATATCAGTTTTAAAATAACTTTAATCAGCGACAATAGTATCACAATTACTATCTTTAACATCATCTTCCTCCTTCACATTACAAATATAAGAACCT
>NC_069002.1:8300133-8301571 GCF_001194135.2 Octopus bimaculoides | reverse complement strand
ATATATATATATATATATATATATGCGTATGTGAGTGTTTGTGCCTGTGTGTGTCCCCCACCCCCACCGCTTGACAACTGGTGTTGGTTTGTTTACGTCCCCGTAGCGTAGCAGTCCAGCAAGAGACCGATAGAATATGTCTCCACGCTACAAACGTTATCCAAGGGAAAAGTAAAGGCCGATACAGTTTGGCATCAGAGACGTCGCAACTCATTTCTACAGCTGAGTGAACTGGTGAACTGGAGCAACATGAAAATAAAGTGTCTTCCTGAAGAACACAACACACAACACACGTCCCGGTCCGGGAATCGAACCCACTACCTCGTGATTGTGGGCCCGACGCTTTAACCACTGAGAAATGTCTACATTTAAATCTTACTCTGAAAATAAGAATGTTTGTAATGTTGGTCTTCACACTGACATTATACTTCAAACAATGTCTTAAAGTGACGAAGCGAACTGATCAATATACGAACGTAAACTCGATTAACAAGGACATTTGTAAATTGTCTCGTCGGTTGAAATGTAGGTAATTATTCGTACTACAAAATCTACCAGTTTCTAGTAACGTATGCCCAATTAAGTAGCTCTGCAAAGTTTTATATCTACAACATATGATTTCTATCTCGTTTGGTGTATTATGAGAGAAAAAAAAAACCTTTCTCTCTCTTAAAATAGTTTCTCTTCCCGCTCTGGTAGCAATCATCTTTGTATTGTCTCGTGTGTGTATATTTACGTGTGGAAACTCTGTATAGTCCATAATATATATTTATGAATGTGTTTGTGTATTAAGGTGTATGTATGTGCTTTTGAGTATGTATGTACGTATGTAAGTATTTATGAACGTATGCATGTAGTTCTGTACGTGTATGCATATATGCATGTGTATGTATGTATGCATGTATATGTTTTATTGTGTCTGTATATGAACCTATGTGTATGTATGAGTGCACATGAGAATTCAAACATGCAGATTCGAAATGTAAAACAGAGAGATATAAACATCTATAATCTACAAATAAAATGAAAGAAATGACAGGCGATACAAGTAATATATTGTAATTTCTCTGATTATTGACTCCAGTCTCACTAGAGATAAAGAGATGTAATTTGAATGTCATGACAATTTGACCAGACCACATGAGCGCCATTTTCAACTTAGCGGCAATTGATGTTGACACCACTTGAATAAAAATATGAAATCAGTGAAACATTGCAGTAATGAGATTTTTATCTTGCTCTTTTCACTTCATTTTATCTTGCAAACATTACGATAAATAACAAGTTAATAGCAGGCTATAAAGAAGTTAGATTTTATTTATATGTTCATGTACGTATACGCATATACATTAAGGTATACATAAATACACACACACACATACACACACACACATACACACACAGACACTTATATATATATATATATATATATATATAT
>NC_069002.1:8293973-8299708 GCF_001194135.2 Octopus bimaculoides | reverse complement strand
CCCTTAACGTAGTTCTCGGGAAGATTCAGCGTGACATAGTGTGTGACAAGGCAGGACCTTTCAGATACGTGTATAACAGAAGCAGGAGGAAAGAGTGAGAGAAAGTTGTGGTTAAGTAGTACAGCAGGGTTCGCCATAACCCTCTGCCGGAGCCTCGTGGAGCTTTGGGTGTTTTCGCTCAATATACACTCACAACGCCCGGTCTAAGAATCGTAACCACGATCCTTCGACCGCGAGTCCACTGCCCTAACCACTGGGCCATTGGCCCTCCACCGCTCTCGGCTGTGACTATCTGGTCACTACGTACGCCATTCTGACCTAGTAGCATCCAAATCTCGTAGTCTTGTGGACCCCACCTCATGGTGATGTAAGAAGAGGAAAACGTCGTCACACATCGACAAATTGATTGCAGGGACTAGCCTAGAATGTATCCAGGACCTAGAGGCAATCATGATGGGCATAGAACTATGGCGGGTAGACTTGTTGCTGCGGTCCGGTTTGGAATCCGGCCATAATAATAGTAATAATAATAATAATAAGTAGAAGAAGAAGAAGAAGAAGAATAACAATAATAATAATGATAATAATAATAAGAAGAATAACAATAATAATAAGAAGAAGGAGGAGAAGAAGAAGAAGAAGAAGAAGAAGAAGAAGAAGAAGAAGAAGAAGAAGAAGAAGAAGAAGAAGAAGAGAATGCATAGTGGTCAAGCATAACCACATTTTTTATGGTTGTCAATACACCTTGTTTGTTATATATCAGGGAAATGTTTTCGCAATATTTGTCTTCAACCCTGACATCAATATTTGTAAACTCTTGTTATTTATGTATTCATATCGTATCAGATCTTGCTGCTAAAATAAATAACGTATAGAAACCTTGATCCAATGATATTTTATTACCAAAACGATCACCGCTGCGCACTCAAATAATGACAACCTTATCCTATTTATCTTGATAAAATATTCAATATGTTTCCAAGTGTTCTACTTGTGTGACAAATTACAATATGGGCGGTAATTTATTATGCAATACCACTCGAGTTCAATAAAGTGAAATATTTCTAACGTGCAGTTTAATATCATATTTGTCCTTGTCACTAAAACTGTTATATGTTTAAAAATATATTTTTATTCTCTTGTTGGTCTCTATTTTTCATTTTCCCCTGTTCCATTTTTTGTAGCAATTTTTTCTGATGCTTCGTTTAACAATTTAATTAATTGCAGTTCCGAATCTTCCCTTGTTATTCATTCATTCATCTGACACAGCACAATAACGTTGTCAATGGTTCGTTATAGTTTTTAAACTATATTTCAACTAAACTCTCTTACGCACACAGTTTGTATCACTGATTCGGCTGTGTTTGTATGTTTAAAAATAGTGTCTCTAATTATATGCGATGTTTTCAAACATCAACAATATCTACAGTAAACTATGTTGGACAAATATTACAGTTATCTGTTATTATAATAAGGGTGGACTATCAAGGCTATCAAAGGAGACAACTACAAACACCTACACTTTCATCTCTGTACTTATTTCTTAAAGTCTAGTGTTAAGTTACGGGGACATAGACAAATTAACATTTGTCCAAGTTGCTGCGTGGTATGGCTGATCCCAAAACACGTGGTCACAAAGAGAGCCTATATTATGTCAAACATAAAAACCTAAGTATAGATTATGTATAATTAAATTACTACATATGATGAATATATATATTGGTTTCAAATCTTGGCACAAGGTCTAGAAATTTCGGTGGAGATGGTAAGTTGATTATATCGACCCCGATCTCAGCGGAATTTGAACTCAGAATGTAAAGACGAACGAAATGCCGCGATGCATTTTGCCCGACGGGTAAACGACACTTCTAGCTCGCTGCATCGATGAATATAAATATATTAATCATGTAACTACTGTGACAGCGAACGTCGTTCCTGTTAAAACAAAATGAAGAAGTAATGACCGACACGTATACACAATCTCGGTCTTTATTTCTAAGAAGTAAAACACGTAGCAGACATGAAATCAAATGAAAAAATATTTTGGCATATTGTAAATCTATGTAACCTAAATATAGTTATAGGTAAACTATATTCAGTTGTGATTTATATTTTTAAAACTTGGCGAGTGTTTTATTTATTGTTGTTTTGCTTTATTGTTTATTTCTCCCTTGGTTTCTTTTGGTTATCTCCGAATATCGGATGTAATATCATATGATATCGTTGATAAAACTTTTTTAATTGCTCTTCTTTTCAACGCCATAATGCGGAAAGAATATCAATATATTGAAGAGGAAATTATACTGGAGATTGTCGTCTATATCCACCAGGCATTTACTTTGTCTTTCCGTTATCATTGACTATTTACCGTACGAAGACATCATTTAGCTTTTTAGTAAAGCACCGATTCAAGCTATACGTTCCTCTTTATTGTTTTCTCGTTTCACTACCAATCACTTCAGACATCTTTTCTTCTATAAAATATCGAAACATTTTTCATAATAGAGCTGTCTTCCTTTTGATGCTAGTCAATAGATTTCCCCATACATGTGTTCCTTTATACATCTTATCTATCTTATAATCTACTATACATATTTACTTTAAATATACTTATCCTAACTACATTACCCTACTGTGAATAAGATGTCTCTCTTATCTACAATAAACATCGTTCATAACTCTCTCGTCAACTATCGTAGATTACTATATATATTATTTACCACATCTGATAATAGAATATAGACTCCTCTCTTTATATGCATATGTATACAATGAGAAAACAATATGTGTGTGTGTATACATATGTATGTGTATATATATGTTTATACATGTATGTATGTGATAGGCCATCCCATAAACAATGTAGTTTTTATACTTCTTTTATTTTTCAAAATCGAGATAAAGTTCTTTTTTAATCAGAAATATATTCTCCTTCATTTTTTTACAATGTTCTTCCATCTATCAAGTAGACTTGCAAGACCCCTCTTCCAAAATTCATTTGTCCGTGAAGAAAAATACTCCTTCAGTACTGTTCTGACCTCGCCTACAGAATTCATATTTTTTTCTGTCCTAATGATTTTAAAGACTTCGGAATAAATGATGATAAACTAAAAAATCATAAAATAATAATTATTATTTTATGATTTTTACTTTGTATTTTGTTATACTTATTTATAGTGTATTTACTTATTAATTTTCTCTATATGTGACTGTGGATTTTCATGGATGAGTTCATGAACTTTGGTTCTTTTCTCTAAATTATATATTTATATATTATATACTGTGAAAATTAATTTAATTTTAAATGTTGATAAATTGAATTTAATTAGGAGCTGTTGTGGTAGAAGACCACGAAACATGGTTGAAATTCCTCCTATAAATAATATATGAGTATATGCATATATATGTACATGTATGTACATATCTTAATCTACATGTACATATAGATGCATATCTGGGTACATGACGTTGTAAAAAAACATGGACAAAATGATAAACAAGGTACAAAAAACACACAGGTCACATAGAGAACATATCCTTCATCAGCTGATATATATATATATATATATATATATACACATATGTGTGTGCGTGCTCCTGTGTGTATGACGAGTTTCTTTCAGTTTCCGTCGACCAAATCCACTCACAAGTCTTTGGTTGGCTCGAAGCTTTTGTAGACGACACCTGCCTAAGGTGCCACGTGACTAAATAATTTTTAATTTTATTCAGAACCATACATTCCAAATTGAAAACTAATTGTTTTATAAGCTTTTTACCATCAATATATCTAATGTTGCTATTAGACAAAATCTGTTTCTTCCATTTAAAAAAATGTATTTACAGAAACGTATTTAAAGAAATAAATTCAATAAACGACAATGAGACAATATTTTTGCTATTTAATGAGCAATTCAGAGATAAGTGACTCCAAGTCTGATAGCTTCTAAGAGGAATTTAAGTGCCTTCCCATGATACCATTTATGATTTTCTCAACTAAATTACATTGACAGATCACTCGTATTATTAAATAGAGATGTTACACAATAATAGGTTTAGTAGCATTCTTCGCATTTTCTATATTTGATTACACATCTGTTGTCTAAACAATGAAAAGTTTTTAAAACATGGAGAAATTATCAAAAATATCTTCATAATTGCTGACGCTTTGAAAAATTGTTTTATATGATAGTTAACCATTTGTCAGTCCTGAATAAGCAATGGCTTAAACTAAAATAAAGGTTTATCTACTCTCAGTTTTTGTGGAGACGTGTGGCTTACTGGTTATGATGTTGCACGCATGATCGTAAGATTGTGGTTTCGATTCTTGGGCCGGGCGACGTGTTGTGTTCTTTGCGATAGACCGACGTTCCGTCCACGTGGTGAATTTATACGCCATGGAAACCAGGAATCTGGCCTTTATGAGTCGGCATGACGCGAGAAGGTATCTTTCTCTTTTTGTTTTACTCCTAACCCTTTGCCTGTACAAAGCATTTTCTTTGATTTTTTAGAACAATTGGATAGACAAAATTTATTTAAGGCAGCCCGTGGTATTCAAACATAAATCATCTGTAAACATGACTGATGTTCTACTATCGGACCAAAGCAAATTTTCAAAATTCTCTGTCCATTTTAGAAAGATTTGGATTGACGGAAGATCGAAGGTAGCGCGTGGAGCATGAACACAAATCATCTATAAACATGATAGGCCTCCTTCCATTAAGCCAAACCAATACTCCGAATGTCTCGATTCGTTTTAGAAATGTTATTCTTACCGACGTCAGCAATAATATTAACAATAACAAAAACGACAACGACAACATAACCAGTAAAAGTAACAGTAAGAACAATAGACAATGATGACAAGAGTTGACTATGCGAAAGTGTAACACAGAACGAGACTTGTTGACAAACCAGACGTGATGTCGCCACCATACACATCAACATTTCTACACTGGGGAAATGGTACCTGACTATTTTTTACTTAATTATCTTCACATAAATAGAGAATATCAGATATGACGGACCACAGGAAATATAATTATCGTTCACTAATCAGCTAATTCGATTAATGTGATCACTGATTAGCTTCACAGTCGATAGAGTTCGTGAGATAATTTTGATATAAACTTTTGATATATGAGTTGATCCGTATGTGTGTGACTGTATGTATATGTATGTACATTTATATATGTGTGTGTGCGTATGTGTGTATATATATATATATATATATATATATATATATGTATGTATATATATACTATATCTACACACACATATATATATACTATATATATATATATACACGCATGCATGCATATATACAGATATATACATATATGTGCGCGTGTGTGTGTCTATATAAATATATATATCTACATAAATATGTATGTATACATGTATGTATGCTTGTGTAGTTGACTGTAAAGTGTGTATGAATATAACAATGTTGTTTGTTGCGTAATGATAATTGAGGTATACAGTTGTGCATACACAAACACACGCACACTCACACACACACACACATGAACACACACATGAAAACATGCTCATATACACACACACACACGCTCGCATGTATACAAGCACTGGCAAATACAAGGCACAGTGAAAAATATTCTCATATTCGTATGTACGCATGCGATAAACATATGCACACTCATATACACAAATGTGTAACGTGCGTGTGAGTGTATGTGTGTATGTATATATATATATATATATATATATATATATAT
>NC_069002.1:8293422-8293887 GCF_001194135.2 Octopus bimaculoides | reverse complement strand
ATGTATATATATATATTATTTATTTTATTATATGACTGAACGCCACGCATCTGTTTCCAAGTATATATATATACACACAAACACACATGTCCCACCACGCACACACATCTCATACACAGGCAAACTCGCAGACACACGCCACACATACACATACACACATATTTAAAGACATCGAGTTAGTCTGGAACAACGTTTAACAAAGAATTGACAAATTAGCTTATTTCAAAGACAGAAATTGGGTATCATAAAATTGGTTCGGAATTCTCTGATGATTAATTAGCTGTCGATAAGATAAACTGTCTGACTATTGTTGAAATGGAAAGACAGAGGCCATGTTTTTAGAAATGTGAAATCGTCACATGTTGATGAATCATTGATTTACAAACGAAAGAAGGGCAACAGCCATATTAAGTTCATGATTTATATATGCATACACAAACATGTGTATATATATACATGTATATA
>NC_069002.1:8289206-8292213 GCF_001194135.2 Octopus bimaculoides | reverse complement strand
ATATGTGGATGAAAGGCAAAATTTGATGTCATAATGTAAAGACAGACGAAATTCCGCCAAGCAATTTATCCCGCTGTCCTAACGTTTCTGAAAACAGCCGCATTTATTATTATTATTATTATCAATAATAATAATAATAATAATAATAATAATAATAATAATGATAATGATAATAATAATAAACAGTAATAATAATGCCCTGATGCAGTACCTGGCAGTGGCTCTCATGGCTTCTGATCATAACTGATTGATAGTGTTATAATTTACATTGTTTTGTCTTGGTATAAAAGATGGGTTACAGCAAATATTCTGCTCCATACCGTAGATTTGCTTCTCATTTGTTTGACCTTAACCAGTTAAGCATGTCCCTTGGTGGCTGACGATATGTGCATCTCTGATCACGAGCAGAAGTAGTATGGGAGCAACATAACTATGTGTTGAGAGGAATTCTTTGAGATTTGGATAATTCACCTTTGGAAACACAGGTATTTTGTTCATCATCCTTAAACAACCTTTATTCATTGACCTATCACCTTGGCTTGATAGTTACTGGTAGATAAGCTCTGATCTTCAGCAGCCAAGATAAATCCTTCACTCTCTGCGTTTAGCCCTGAGCTCTGTAGCCACTGATGTATGTGCTTCTGGTCTACACCAGCTTGTTTGCTACGGACCACATATTTACCATGCGGAGGTCTTTGTTTTCACCTATCACCCAATTGTTCAACCGCATTTTACTTTGCTGTTGATTTCACATTCCTTGCAATTACAGCTACTGCACTTCCATTATGTTGCTCAACTTGAGTATTGTGCATAAACTCGCTAGAAAATATTTCGCTCTTCTTCTTGACAAAATGAAGCTTCTTACGCTTCTCGTGGTTCTTAACGAGCTTTAGCATCGTTATTATTATTATTATTATTATTATTATTATTATTATTATTATTATTATTATTATTACTATTATTTAAATGGTTTCACTTCGTTTTGTTTAGTTTGCCTCAGTCGTGTTGTTCAGTCTTGAGTGTTGTACAGTTATTCAATTACTTGTCCAACGAGTCGTGTTTACTTACTTTGTCGCTGCATATTGATCTGTTTTTGTTTGTCCTGCAAGTTGAACTGACTTGCACTTGTGTTGTACGTTGTATCACTAACATATTATATGTGATGATAGAAAATACTGCATAAAAGAAACGTCGGATGGTTTACTTCTTGCAACGCATATAATATAATATAATTTCATTTCATTTCATTTCATTTTATTTTATTTTTATTCTGCTGCCTTTTCGTTTTCAGTTGGCAGTATTTGCAGAATCAGTCATTCAGGCCATTTGCTTGAGTTCAATCATCATCATCGTCGTCATCGTCATCATCATCATCATCATTATTATTATTAAGGTGGTGAGCTGGCAGACTCGTTATCACGCTGAACGAGAGGCTTAGCGGTATTTCGCTCGTCGCAACATTCTTAGCTCAAAATCCGCAGAGGTCGACTTTGCCTTCCATCCTTTGCGTGCTGATGAAATAGGTACCAGTTGAGTACTGAGGTCGATGTAATCGATAATTCCCCTCCCTCAAAATTTCAGGCTTTGCTCTTTTAGTAGAAATGTTTATCATTATTATTAAGGCGGCGAGCTGGCAGAATCGTTAGCCTCGCTGGATTAAATGCTTAGTGGTACGCTCTGAATTCAAATTCTGCTGAGGTCGATTTTGCCCTTCATCCTTTCGGGGACGATAAAATAAGTACCAGTTGAGTATTGGAGTCGATGTAATGTATGTATGTATGCATGGACAGAGGGATAAATATATTTATATCCACATGTGTGTGTGTCCGCGCACGTACATATTATGTGTACATATTGCATGCGAAAATATAAGCCCCAATCAATTCAGAGGTGACATCTGAAATAGTCCGTAGCAACTGTTCATATCCTTCCGCCAATTTAAGAATGTTCGATCAGTTTACGAAGTTCATTTGAGACAAAACGATCAAAAGACTGAAATATGCTTTCAAGAAACGTAATGGGTGGTGTCAGCTACTGAAGTGTGCGTTTTTAATAGACAATGAATCGTTGTATAATTTAACGCCAACGTTTCAAAAGCGCATTATATACGAAACATATGACAGTATCATAAAGAAATAATTTGTTCATTTATTCATTTTATCTCCATCTTCAAAGAACAATTTACACTTTTCTATGATGCTTGCAGCTAGCTTGCGTGAATTATACCTCATACTTTCCATACATACAACATGTGTGTGTGTGAGAGAGAGAGAGATAGAGTGTGTGTGTGTATGTGTGTGTGTGTGTTTGCGTGTGTTTGAGAGCGTGTGTGTGTATGTATGTGTGGATGTACATATAAGTACATAGATAGACAGATAAATAGATAGATAGATAGATAGATAGATAGATAGATAGATAGATTGATAGATGATAGATGAACGTGTGTGTTCGTACATACATACATACATACATACATACATATACATACATAACATGTCATATCATATACATATACATTTACACATACAACACAAAAGCTAATAATTATTGACACACTTCATTAGGTTATCAGAGTTTTATTCAAGAACTAGAGGAAGCTGAGTTTCTGAAAGCCACAAGAGAATTGGTTACTTTGAATTCTACGAATCTAACGTATTTTTGTCTGTTCCTGATACAGCTTGGAGACGTGTTGTGAAATCTCAGTACTTGACAGAAGTTATTGGTAAAGAACTGTTACATAAAAGACCTTTACCTCCTAATGAGAGAGAGAGAGAGAGAGAAGGAGAAGGAGAGAGAGAAAGAGAGACACAGACGGAGGGGCAGAGACAGAGAGAGCAACTCGTTTTCTTTTCAATGAACTACAATAGAATAAATTTATATATGCTTATAACAGTCTGACATTGTTTCATTTGTACATACTTCTACCAAGCATACGTACATACATACATATATACATACATACATACATACACATATATACATATATAAATATATATATATATACATA
>NC_069002.1:8288658-8288914 GCF_001194135.2 Octopus bimaculoides | reverse complement strand
GTGTGTGTGTGTGTGTGTGTGTGTGTGTGTGTGTGTGTGTGTGTGTGTGTGTGTGTGTGTGAGTGCGCGCGTGCGTGTGTGCATCAGTGTATATGCTTGTGCGTGCGTGTGTATGTGTGTATGTACGTATGTGGTGTGTGCGTGTGTCAATGTGTATGAATAAATATCCTTAGGTGCACAAACATACAGACATATGTGTATGTATGTATGTATGTATGTATGTATGTGTGTGTATGTGTGTATATATATATATATA
>NC_069002.1:8284184-8288178 GCF_001194135.2 Octopus bimaculoides | reverse complement strand
TATATATATATATATATATATACATACATACATACATACATACATACATACATACATACATACATACATATATATATACAAGTCTCTGTGTGTGTACATATGTATGTACTTTTAGCATCTGAAAGCAGATAATCCACCAAGATTATATGCAGACTTAATTCCTTTATCTTACAATTTACTTAAGATACGACCTACATTGCAATTATTTACAATTTTACAGGAAAACATGGAGGGTTATTTTTACACCCGTTTACGCCATTAAGATGTAATCTCATGTAGCGGTATTTAGTGTTTGCTGTCGACTTCATTAGAAACGTACATATGTGTACATGTGTGACTGTGTATGTAAGCATGAATGTATACACACATATACATATGTGGCAAGAAATCTTGGAATAAATTTGAAGAGTGACATACACACGTATGTCACTGTTCAGGTCTATTCCAAGATTTCTTGTCAATGGAGAAAGAACCGGTTTCAAACCTAGATCCAAGGATCCTTCGTTGGAATTTCAACATCAACAGGGTAATTTTGTATGTATGTATATCATTATTTTGCTATATTTCAAGATTTCTTGCCAATGGAGAAAGAACCGGTTTCAAACCTAGATCCAAGGATCCTTCGTTGGAATTTCAACATCAACAGGGTAATTTTGTATGTATGTATACGTGCAGATTTGTATGTTTTGTTTAATTTGCCTTCTCATGCATATGTTTTCATATGTAGACATGCTCATATATGCTTAAATGATAATCTTCTGGGAAGTTTTACAGATTTTTACAGTTCCAGTGATGGCTTAGATCTGTAGTCTTCGAATCACCTTTCTCGTTTCTGGTTTTGTGAAGACTAATTTCTCACGATTGGTATTTAGTCAGTGTGTTACATATTCTAGGGCCCCAATAATCACAGCTAGAA
Organism: Octopus bimaculoides; assembly: GCF_001194135.2. Classification (NCBI taxonomy): domain Eukaryota; kingdom Metazoa; phylum Mollusca; class Cephalopoda; order Octopoda; family Octopodidae; genus Octopus; species Octopus bimaculoides. The sequence goes on along the minus strand of NC_069002.1, from coordinate 8,287,262 downwards.
ACCTGAAATTGTAACCTGGATAGAATATCTGTAGATTCCTAAATAGTTCGGCGTAGGTATTTCCCGGAACCATGTGGTTGTGAAGCAATGTCTATATGTACGTTATTTATTTATTTTTTCCTAAATTTCATATCAATGTAGAAGAAGCCAGTTCCTAACCTAGAGCCAAGGTTCCTTCATTGGAATTTCAACAACATGAACAGGGTAAGTTGTGTATATATATTTGTATATATATATATATATATATTATAGGCGTTAATGACCTGCAGGTGTATTAATCAAGTGTAACAAATTGTTATATAATTGATTTTCGAAAATTAAAAAAAATCAAATACATTCACCATTGCATTGTTATCTATTTCAATGTTGAACCGTCTGTTTGTTATATTTACTCATGTTTTTTTTTCTTTCGTTGAATTTAGTTATTGCTGGTAACTAATACAATTTTACAAAACATCCGCTCTTTTAAAACCTCCTCCTCGTTTCACATTTTAATTGAATTCCAACAGAATTGTAGTTTTTGTTTTTAGTGCATTCGGCATATTCTTTATTTATTTATTTATTTATTTACCTTTGTAATCTTCTGTTTCATTGCGTTGTTTTTATTCTACATTGTGTGTTCTAGTTTGTTTCGTATTTTATTTCTCGATCTAAAATTTCGAGTTAATTTTATTTCAGCTGAAGAATGCCTACCAGGGGTGTTCTTTTCCCATATATTTCCGTTTAGATTTAATCAGTTTCCAAAACAGACCAGTTTTAAGACAAACTACTCTCTCTCACACACTTTCTATCACTCTCTCCCTCTCTCTCTCGTTTAATTTTTCTGCCTCCTTCCCTCATAATTTTACGAATAATGAACTAAAATAGAATATAACACAACAAAGTAATTTAAACTACAGTTCTTTTTTTTAACTTCAAACATAAATATACCATTAATTAAACACAAGATCTTTGCAAGAACCCCATGAAGTCAATAAAATATTGATTGGTTATAAATAATTAATATGATGAAAAAATTTGGGGATTGATACAGGAAACCTCTTTCTTTAAATACATAATTAATTTATCTTTTATTTGATGATTTTGCACATTGAACAAAAGCCAGTTCTTTTAAATGCCTATCTCGAGGCAGAAAGAACGGTATTTTGAACTCTGTCACCCGAGTTGTGCGCTCAAGTCGAGTTAGCCGTTAGCTATATATTCATTTTCATGCTAGGGTTCAAATCTCAACCAGGATCTTGCTACAACTACTTGAAATGGTTCATTTTACCAATGGTTAGTTGACTTTCGTGGAGGCACATGGTCTAGTGGTTAGAGCTGCGGCCTCACGGTCGAGGGATCGCGGGTTCGAATCTCAGACTGGGTGATATGTGTGTGTTTATGAGCGAAACGCCTAAGCTCCACGCGGCTCCGGCAGAAGGTAATGGCGAACTTCTGCTGACTCTTTTGTCACAACTTTCTCTCACTCTTTCGTCCTACATCTAGCAGCTCACCTGCGACGGACCGACGTCCCGTCCAGGTGGGGAAACTATACGCCAATAAAACTGGGGAACCGGCCATTATGAGCCAGGTATGGTTCGAGAAGGAACAAACAGCAAACAACAAGTTACCCTTCATCTATATACCACTAAAACGTGGCAAGCAGGCAGAAGCATTATCACCCCAGATAAAATGCTTAACGGCATTTCTTCCGACTCTTTACGTTCTGAGTTCAAATTCCGCTGAGGTCAACTTTGCATTTCATCCTCACCATAAAATTTAAGAAACATGGCGAGGTAGCAGAATCGTTAGCATGTCACATAAGTGCTATCGACATTTCATCCGACTCTTTACGTTCTGAGATCAAATTCCGCTGAGCTCGGCATTGCCTTTCATCCCTTTGAGATCGATAAATCAATATACCAACCAAGTTGATGTAATCGACTTGTCCCCTCTTCTCAAAGATTACTGGTTTTGAACCCTGCAACGAACCGGTGTCCCGTTCAGAGTAACGTTTTGACTTTGGTCATTTATACTCCACAGAAGCTGGGCAACCGGCCATCGTTTCCAGCGGGATACAAAACCAATAGAAAATATCGATCAGAGAAAGCAGAGCGATTAATAAATCAATAATAATAGCAAAAGAATTCCTGGCTAAGAGTTGACCAAAATCTTTCATAGACAATCTAATACTTATCTTTCATCTTGTTTTTTTCTCTTTGTTACACTCCAGGCTTCTTTTTGTACATTATAGAAATCCCAAAGCTTTCCCATCTGTCTTTTACATTTCTAAACTTTGATGTAACGATGTTTGTACAAGCTTTGGAGGTTGGAAAACCGAACGTTCATAAATCTATGCAAAGTAATTAAAGAAAATCACTTGGATGGTGTTTCTCGATAATCTACTTTCGAGTTTTGTTTGGAAGATAATGAAAGGCAATATTCTTGTCTTCCATAACAAGCACAAGCTTGTAAGTGGAACAATTAACGTAAATTAATTAAATCCTAATTTCCTCCTTTAAAAATACCCTATGAATATGAACGGATAATGGAATCAATTGATTTGACCGACGCCTGATGAAATCTATAATTTGGAGAAATGTTTGAAAGTAGTGTCATGAAGTAGATGAGAGAGAGAGAGAGAGAGAGAGAAAGAGGAGTCACACAGGGGACGCTATTTCATAGCGTTAAAAAAGCGCAATGAAATTAGTTCTGATAGTTCAATAATAACGTATAGAAAGCCACAACCCGATAACAAAATTTATTAAAATTAGAATTTATAAGCATTTTGTAGACGTTGTAGGCTTAAATAATTGCGTTCTTTTAGTAAAGGTTACATACCCCAAACAAATAAACAACTTTATCATAATTGTAGCAACGTCAATCAGTGCCGTATAGTCGCTAACCTCAGTAAAATTCCTGTTTTTGTCGGAATTTAAAGCCAGAATGTTCAAGTCTGGAACTAAACACCAAAAATCATTTTAATCTTTTACCATTTCGATCCTTCAGCAACATATCGAAGGAATTCTCAATAATATAATCAAAGAAATTCACACCAACAAATACTTTGTATTTAGTGAAGTATTTCATCAACGTTTT
>NC_069002.1:8283664-8283901 GCF_001194135.2 Octopus bimaculoides | reverse complement strand
AATCAAAGAAATTCACACCAACAAATACTTTGTATTTAGTGAAGTATTTCATCAACGTTTTCCATTGATTACCTGGTCATTTTACCTCAACACTTTCTAAAGATGAAGATTTTACAGTTAGTTGAAAACATGAAACACGAAGTGAAATTGCTTTGAAGTTACATTGGACGCCATCTCATGTATGTATTCATTACACTGGATCATGATTTTGTTGTTGTTGTTGTTGTTGTTGTTGTT
>NC_069002.1:8279890-8282766 GCF_001194135.2 Octopus bimaculoides | reverse complement strand
TTATTATTATCATTATCATTATTATTATTATTATTATTATTATTATTATTATCATCATCATCATTATTATTATTATTATTAATTATTATTATTATTATTATTATCATTATTATTATTATTATTATTATTATTATCATTATCATTATCATTATCATTATCATTATTATTATTATTATTATTATTATTAGTAGTAGTAGTAGTAGTAGTAGTAGCAGTAGTAGTTAGTAGTAGTAGTAATAGTAGTAGTAGTAGTAGTAGTTAGTAGTAGTAGTAATAGTAGTAGTAGTAGTAGTAGTAGTAGTAGTAGTAGTAGTAGTAGTAGTAGTAGTAGTAGTAGTAGTAGTAATCATGTTGTTATCCTTCCTGCTAATCTAGCTGCTGTTGGTCATTCTTTTGATGCTGCTCTGTGATTACCTCCGCCGCCGCTGCTGCTGCTGCTGCTACTGCTGCTGCCACTATTGTCGTTGTATCTGTTTTGGCCGTTGTTGGTATTATAAAGTGTTGTTATCTTTATCATCGTTCCTGTTTCTGCTGTATCTTCTTCTATTGTTGTTCTTTGGTCTCCTCTTGATATTCCAACGCGTTTTTTTTCTCTCTCTCTCTCTCCTCTTATCTCTAAACATTCTTTCATTCTGTAGATGACCGACCGAAAGGTCAACGAACTCAAGTATAATAAGTTCGTATCCTGCCACCGCTACTATAGTACTGTGTCCATCCATTCATTAGAGAACCATTTAGTTTATCTCTATTATTTATTTGCTCTTTTTAACAAATACAATGTGACCAATTAAACAAGTGATCCACTACGTATTTCACATACGTGTTAGAAATAGCAACCGACTCTGCCTCAAATAACAGTGAACCGTATGTAAAGATAAGCAAGGTTTGTCTTAGATGATATAATCTGTGACCCACTATTTCCTGAGAGACATCTTGGTCAGATGCCTCCTTGATCAGAACTAACTTGGGATTGAACAGTAAAATATTTGACGTAACAATGAGGGAGTCTCTACGTGGTTAGTTTACTTTGAGGCTTCATCGTCTTTGGGGGTCGATAAAATAAGTACCAGTCAAGTACTGGGTGGAGACGCAATGGTCCAGTGGTTAGGGCAGCAGACTCGCGGTTTCGATCCCCAGATCGGGCGTTGTGTGTGTTTATTGAGCGAAAACACCTAAAGGTCCACGAGGCTCCGGCAGGTGTAGGTGGCGACCCCTGCTGTACTCTTTCGCCCCAACTTTCTCTCACTCTTTCTTCCTGTTTCTTGAGTAAAGCTGCGATGGACTGGCGTCCCGTCTAGCTGGGAGTGGGGAAACACATACGCCATAGAAACCGGGAAACCGGGCCCATGAGCCTGGCTAGGCTTTGAAAGGGCGCATAAATAAATAAAAGTTAAGTACTGGGGTCGATGTAATCGACTGACCCAATTACGTATAAGATTTCAGACATTGACTCCTTAGTAGAAAGGATGATTATTCCGCCGAGGTCGACTTTACCTTTCGTCCCTCCCTCCGTATTCCACCAGGACTTACAAGTATATATAACGTACAGAAAATTGCACTACTGGGCACTGCACACATCCTACGCAAAGCACTTTCAATACAGTAACCATCAAAGCATCACAGCAAACCACAGCATATATCCAAGGCACATAGAGCTGCACTCGGTGGTGAAGTGAAAGCACGCTATAAAAATAAAACTACTGAATAGTAATAATAATAATAATAATAATAATAATAATAATAATAATAATAATAATAATAATAATAATAATAATAATAATAATAACAACACTATCTGGTATTTTGCAACATGAGTAAAGTCCACTTTTTCATAAGTATTCGGAACAGACGTCAAGTTCCAGAATATCTAGAACTCTTCATCCCACAAGTCTAAAATCTCTGTGAAAAGTTCCCGAGAAATTCTATTTCTCTTCTCATGCCCGACACGCTAACGATTCTGCCTTAATTCCTTTTATAAAAATGGTTTTAAATTTTGGAACAAAGCCAGCAATTTCGGGGAGAGGGATATGTCGTAAACATCGACCACAATACTCAACTGGTACTTATTTCATCGACATCGAAATGAAAAAAGGCAAAATGAACCTCACCGAAATTTGAACTCAGAACGTAAAGACGGACGAAATGCTGCTAAGCAATCCGCCAGCTCACCATTTTTATAATATTAACATTTCTTTCATCTCTTTCCATTTTGAGTTTAAATCCCACTGAGATTGCCCTTCATTCTACCGGGGTCAATGATATACAATATTATCATGTCAGCCCTAATAGAGCAGATCTATAATAATCAAAGATGTCGCATCTGTGACTATATTGTATTTTCACATTGTCCGATGCGTCAGTATTTTCTGGTCCGTAGGGTAGGAAGTGAGAGAAATTGATTGCTATATCAAACAGGTTAAACAGCACACATTATATATGGCAGCCAATCAGGGTTTTTTTTTAATAACATTTCATGTTTTTATTCATAATTAAACATCCCTTTAATTGAAGTGTAACGTTATTTCATATTATGTATCGTCTATAATTACCTCTTTTCCAGTTTCATTCAAAACGAGTCATCCATTTAATTACTCCATCGTGTTATTTACATCTTCATGTTCATATAAAACATATTTAAAATATTTACACTAGACCTTCATGAGGATTTTTTTTGAAAAATTTTCCTTTGATTTGTGTTGTAAATAATTTTTGTTAATTAACTCTCGCCTTCATTTTAATAATTTTACACAAATATTTCACAAATATTTAATATTTTCGCGAAATATTTCAAAGTTAATTACGTTCTGACATCAAATAAAAATATCATGATTATTATTATTATTATTATTATTATTATTATTATTATTATTATTATT
>NC_069002.1:8278397-8279683 GCF_001194135.2 Octopus bimaculoides | reverse complement strand
CCTACCCCCAAATTTCAGGCCCGAAAGAATTCCTCTCAACACATGGCTATGAAGCTCCCCCACTACTTCTGCTCATGATCAGAGATGCACGTATCGTCAGCCACCAAGGGTCATGCTCAACTGGTTAAGATCAAACAACTGACAAGGAAATCTGTGGTATTAAGCAGGATATTTGCTGTTGCTCATTTTTTATACCGAGACGAAACAATGTACATGATAACCTTCCAATCAGTTAAGATCAGAAGCCACGAGAGCCACTGCCTGCTACTGCATCTGGACATTTATTATTATTATTATTATTATTATTATTATTATTATTATTATTATTATTATTATTATTATTATTATTGTTGTTGTTGTTCAGTAGTTTTATTTTTATAACGTGCTTTTACTTCACTACCGAGCGCAGCTCTGTGTGCCTTGGGCATGTGCTGTGGTTTGCTGCGATGCTCTTATTATTATTATCATTATTATTATTATTATTATTATTATTATTGTTATCTTATCTGTAGATTTGTATAGTATTGTATTAAAAGGTATATTAATGGTTCAGAAGTTTTTGGTGGCAACTGTAGGTGCTCTCTTCCAGTGACCGTGGTAGTCGTAGCGGTAATGGTATGACTGTCGTGGTAGTCCTGCTGGAAGTGATATATTGTGGCGGTGGAGGTGGTGATGGTGCTGCTGACAGTGGTGGTAGTGGCGGTGGCTTACAATTTCTCGGCGATAATGCTGTTGAGTTTGGTAGCCTAGATAATCTGGTATAGCAGGAATATTGGCGGCGATGGGAGATTATGTGGGGGCGGGATAGAATTCTTGGTTGTATCCACGTTAGCGATGGTGGTGATGGTGGTGGTGGTGGTGGTGGTGGTGGCACTAGTTGTTGAAAAGATGTTCTAATATAACCAAGGAACCGTGAAATGTTTTTGTTGCGCCAAACTTTCGCAGGGTGCTAACTGCTGAAAGGATATTTCAATAAACTTGTGCACTCCAAGTGGTAAATTTAATTATATCAAGTAATAAACCTAACCTTTGGCACAGCGTATACAATAATTTTACGCACACGCTTACACACGCCAATATAGATCTCCGTCTCTATCTATATCTCTATATATACGCATGTAAATATATATATATATATATATATATATATATGTGTGTGTGTGTGTGTGTGTGTGTGTGTGTGTGTGTAATCACTCATTCAGTTTCGCTCTTTGTATATACATACGCCTACACATATTTAAATATGCATATAACTACATAAACATGCATACAAACACACATATATA
>NC_069002.1:8275029-8278145 GCF_001194135.2 Octopus bimaculoides | reverse complement strand
TGTATGGTGTATGGTTGTACGTATGACACGATTAAACCACTCACTTATTTCTGTATGAACGATCATCCCTAACATTACGAATTAAGAATTGTTTGTAGTGAGAATGCAAAAGGAAATTGCACATTTCTGTGCCATGTTGAATTGAAATTTTCATATTCCCTGTTTATCTCCCTTTCCACGTTTAATTTGGTCTTCATTGCTACTGTTGTTGTTGTTGTTGCTGCTGCTGCTACTACTGCTGCTACTACTGCTGCTACTACTGCAAGGCGGTAAGCTGACAGAATCGTTAGCACACCGAGTAAAGTGCTTAGCGGCATCTCATCCCCCTTTACGATCTAAATTCATATTCTGCCGAAGGTCCACTTTGTCTTTCATTCTTCCTTAGTCGATAAAATAAGTACCAGTTGAACACTGGGGGGGGGGGCGATATAATCCTTAGACCCTCTCACCCGTAATTCCTGGCCTTGTGCCGTAATATGAAACCATTATTACTATTGTTATTATAAGCATTATTATTCGTGCTGATACGACGGCGTGCTGGCAGGATTGTTAGCACTTTGGACGAAACGCTTAGCTGTACTTCGTTCGTCTTCTCGCTCTGAGTTCAAATTCAGCCGAGGTCGACTTTGCCTTTCTACCTTTCGGGATCAATAGATTAAGTACCAGTGAGATGTAATCGACTATTCCCCTGCCCCAAAATTTCAGGCCTTGCGCCTTGAGTAGAAAGGACTATTATTAGTGTTGATGTTAAATTAGCTTTGCTATTGTTTAATTGTTGTTGTTGTCGGTGGTGGTGGTGGTGGTTGCTGCTGCTTAGCAGGCCGAATCGCTAGAGCATCGAAAAATAAGAACTGCGATGCCTTATTTGTTCTCAACTACGCCTGTCGTTCTTCCCTAAGGAATCGGTAAAATTAAGTCCCAGTCTTGTTCTGGCGTCGCTGTCGATATAATCAATTAATCCTACCTCTGTTCATTTCAGAACTTGCGCCAAAATTAGAAAGTAATTCTATTTAGCAGAATGTACAAAAAATGTTACTTCTGGAACCAACGTACTTGATATCACATCACACCTTAGTTTCCTTAAGAATCGAGGGCATCTCGAACAATCCTTGCTCTTCCTACAGAAACGGATTTCTGCTATTAACGCTCTTGTCGTACTTACGCTGATCCTAATAAGGAAACTACCAAATCTATTGGTAACGGTACCTAGGACACCTAGAATTACTGGAATTACATTTTTGCAGGAACCCTCTACAGTATTCGCATTTTTTGTGATGAATCTTAGTATTTTCCTATTTTCCCTTTTCTTTAACCCCGCCACATATCAGCAGACGTTACCATCATCATCATCATCACCACCATAATCATCATCATTATCGTTATTTTTTTTATTATTATCATCGTCGTCATCATCATCTTCATCATCATCATCACCACTATTTTCATCACTATTATCATTATTCTACTATAAGTAATATTTGGAGGGTTTTTGTTGTAAAAGTAATATTATTGCTTACTTGTTGTTTGAAACATTTATTGTTATTATTATCATCATCATTACAATTACTATTATTATTATTATTATTATTATTATTATTATTATTATTATTATTATTATTATTATTATTATCATTATTATTATTATTATTATTATTATTATTATTATTATTATCATCATCGCTCTTCCATTATATAAATATACACACCTAACAATGGCTGTTACTTTCCCTTCTTTATCTATGATATTTATATATAATAAATATAATAATATACATTGTTGTTGTTACTATTGATACTCACTGAGTAGAACAAACACATCAACACACAAAACTTCCCCTGATTTTCATTCCCTTTGTTTATTTTCGATAATTCGCATAAAGCAAATCGATTAAATAATGTATAGCTACTTCTCGATGTCTGAAAACGAATCGGAACCAAATACAATTATTTAAGTCACTAAATAAGATAATAAATGTGTCTGTGATTATCTTAGTTATCAAAAGAAGATATAAATTAATAATAGCTCGATTCTGACGATATATAACAGAGTACATTAAAATCCTCTCTAGCGATATGATTACAAACTTCACCAACTGAAAGAGAGGTTACAGACAGACTGGCTCAATGAACGAAATAATATAAAAGTGAAAGAAGTGAGATAAGAAAAATGTGATATCAACACCACTTTAATCAAATATCTACATGGTGATATTTATAAAGAAAATGTAGAGAATGCAGCAGAAAAAGCGACTGTTATACGGTTTCGTTACTGTAATCTGCTTTTGTGACTGTAATACAGTTTCGAGACTGTAATGAGTTTTCCAGTTTGTAATGTTGCTTTCGTTAACAATGAAAGATCTTCTTCAACATTTTGACGAGATTTCAATACTGATAAATTCCTTTACGGTCCAGGCGGACACAAGCTGAGTTATAGGATCGCACATATGTTTATTTGAGAATGTGACTATGTGCGGTCGTGTGCTGTATAAATCTGTACCGCTAAGACAATATTAATTTTAGGGTGCTCCAGCACTATCGGAAAGATGAGCTTTATACACCACTTACTTATCTAGGCTTCTGTTGTTCACAGTGAATTATCAGAGGAGTCCGGTGTTGTGGAATTTCTAATTTCCTTGTTACGCTGAAATATATTGAGTAGGCATGTGTAACTAACTTTTCCTTTATTTCTGTCGAAAATTTTGAAGCAGTTGTGTCGCTTCGAAGTCGTTCTTGATTAAAGTGAGGAGTCATAGAGCTACCTTATTTATTGCAATCATGCTGTCTGGTGATTTGAAGCAGATTATTCTATGTTTGTGTCTCCTTCATCAAGTACAGAGCGTTCAATGTAATTTATATTTTACAGCCAGTTCTCACTAGTGGATTTCATTAATGTTAGGCATCTTAGTTCGTGATGTCTTTAATTCGTGATATGCTACAGGCGTGAATACTTATGTTGCGTTGAGAACTAATGTTTCGAAAATTATATATTCTTTCGCCGATATGTATACACATATATACTCGCACATATATGTTTATATACACATGTGTGTGTGTGCATATATCTGATATATATATATATATATATATATATATATATATATATATATATATATATA
>NC_069002.1:8268940-8274956 GCF_001194135.2 Octopus bimaculoides | reverse complement strand
TGTGTATATATCTGATATATATATATATATATCCTTGGCTATGTAGTTCAGTCCTACTGTGTGTCACCTTGGGCAAGTGTCTTCTTCTATAACTCCGGAACCGCAAAAGCCTTGTAAATAGATTTTGTAGACGGAAACTGAATAAATCCCATCGTATGTGTGTGTGTTTGTGTGTGAGCGTGTGTGTGTGTACGTGCATATGCGTGTGTCTTTGTGTTTGTGTTTGCTCCCACCAACGCTTGACAATTGACGTTACTCTATTTACGTTCTCGTAACTTAGCAGTTCGGGAAAGGAGACTAACAGAACAAATACCAGGCTTTAAAAAAATGAAGTCATGGGGTCGATTTGTTCGACTAAAACTCTTCGAGGCGGTGCCCCAGAATGGCCTCTTCCAATGAGTGAAAGAAACAAGAGATAAAACAGATTAACACACTCTCGTATAGACACATATGCACTCATAAATTGCGACATGCATTAAAACAGCCCGTTATTTGCATTCGGTATATTGTAAAGATCAAAATACCTCATTAACTAACTCCGTTTATAATTAGCAATTTAATAGTTTCATATAATTAATAGCATTGTATTAATTAGGTTCTGTGATACAGATGGCAATAGGTTGGATGCAATCCTAGCTACGGAAGTCAAGATAAATCAACACAAAACGTGTTAACCAGCGTAACATTTAACTTAATTTGTTCACACCTTATCATTTCTCTTTGTTATACGTTTGTATATGTCAGCTCTTTATTGGCCTTACAGGTCTCCATAGTTAGCAAGTTTATCCGCTTGAAACTCTTATGTACATTTGATATCCGCTGTAGTCAATGCTACATAGGCGGTGCCTTATCCTGACCGTTCAACGTGCTAGAAACATCAGCCAAACCTCTCTCTTAGATCACTGCAGGAAATTTCTGAGTATCTTGTTGGAGAGTTCCATATTTCCTATCCACTTCAATAAAGCAGCCCAAAGCAAAGCAACAATCTTTAAAATACCTTCAAGATTTAGAATATATTTACAATTTGAGGAGCAATTCAATTCCTAGTCAAAGCAATCGACTAGGCATACTCATACGCAAGCATTACTCCTTTCCTCATTCGAATGAAATAAGCTGTAATTGAGATAAATGTCAGTGAATGTTTTAACTGTGAGCCTTTAAATGTGGAACCAAAGAAAGAAAAGCAATCTTTGTGCTGTGTTTAGTGAACAAATTGCGTTGTGGTATCACTCCACAACTACCATGAACTAAAGATCAGAGCTAATCTACGCTTATCGACACACACAGGAATTTCTACTGAGTCTAGGACGTCTGATTTACATCATGATTCCCTAATGACGAGGTGCTTTGAGTAGCGCGTCACTGGGCCCAGGACGTCCACGGATTCCTTGATATTATAATTTTTTCATATTTCGATCGGAGTGGGTACCTAATTTCTGCGTACAGCATTTGCACCCAAGATCACCGAAGGAGGACTTCGCACATCACATGACCCACACGTATCCGATATTTTGATTATCGTTCCTGATATTACTTCACATCTACAAAAACTGTTAATCACACTCAGTTACCTTTTGGAAACCATGGTATAGATAAAATATCTATGCACATTGATGCTTTCACCTACATAAACTTATTTCATTCATATGCATACGTAACCACAAAGAAACACACACAAACACACCACAGACATTCATACTCATGCAAACAAATATGGCGTATTCTTATTGTTATTAATATCTCACTGCAAATATTAATTATATATCTCACTGTAAATATTAATTATAGACCTCGACACAATAACAATATTAATTATTAGAACAAAGAGAAAAAGTTCCATTTATCATTTTCATATCTATTAATTTTACTTTGTAACATTTTATATATTACTTTATCTTCAGAGGCAATGTCTGTTTTTTAACAAATAACTATACAATATTTATAATTATATCGCAAGAGAAAATGTCACATATTCTATCCGCAAAACGATTCCATTTCAATTATACTTCACCAATGTATGATGCCGGTCACACAGTAATAAGCAATCACATGGGAAGTCCACAATACTTTACGGTTTCAGTTCTTTCCATCTCTCTTTGAAAATAGTCCTGCGTACACGCCGATTAGATCTTAAACTCTGCGTGAATTCTCATTGACTTGACAAAGTAAGTTTGTTTGTTGTTTTTAGTTAAATCAAAATGATTGTACGAAGAATCAATATAACATTCCTTTACGTTCTTATCTCAGACCCTATATGAGCTCACGTTTACCTTTCCTCCTGACGAGATCGATATAATCGATTGTTTTTTTTTTCTAAAAATATCCATGGCCTTCTGTCTTTGTAAGATATAAAAATAATTTTCATCCTAAAGAGGTAGACAAAGGGAATCTTGATATGTCTATCTAAGCGTCTTTATGTTATGAGCATTGTGTGTACGTCTCCATGAATTCGCTTGTTAGCAATTTTTTTTCCTTTGCTCATTAGATTGTGGCCATGCTGGAGCACCGCCTTCAAGAATTTTAGTCGAATGAATCGACCCCAGTACTTTTTTTCAAGTACTGCTATTTATCCTAGCTATATCTTTCGCTGAACCGCTAAGTTACGCGAACGTAAACACACCAACATCGGTTGTCAAGCGATGGTGGGGGTGACAAACCAGACTCAGAATTACACTAACATGCATATATATATATATATATATATATATATATATATATATATATATATATATATATATATATATATACACACACAATGGGCTTCTCTCTGCTTCCGTCTACCAAATGCACTCACAAGGCTTTGGTCGGCTCAAGACTATAGTAGAAGACACATGTCAAGGTGTCACGCAGTGGGACTGAACCCGGAACCATATGGTTTGGACGGAAGCTTCTTACAACACACGCACGACGGACTTTTAGTTTCCATCGTAAAAATCCACTCACATGTCTTTGGTCGGCCCGAGGCTAGAGTAGAAGACACCATTGCAAGGTACCACGCAGTGGGGCTGAACCCGGGATGATGTGACTGCGAAGCAAGCTTCATACTACACAACCACATCTTCATCTAAGATAACTGAATGCGAGTGTATATAAAAGAAGCGAAAGTGTACGGTGAAGGGTTAAGGTTCTTTAATGGAGGATACAGGATGACTAGTGATGAGGAGTTAAGAAAAACAAGAAATTAAGAAAAAAAACTGACAAAGAGCTGTCATCTTGATGGAACTATGGGAAAACAATCTAACCTTTGTTGTGATCGTTAATTAGGTAGTGTCTGGCAATTCTAGTGTTTCGTTTCAGGAAATGAAATGTGAAACTCGACGTCACGATCTTGGGAGGCCGGTTCTAAGCATGTATGTATGTATGTATGGATGGATGGATGGAGGTAGGTAGGTAGGAAGGTAGGTATATTTATATATATATATATATATATATATATATAATGTATACATATATATATATATATATTATATTATATTTTATATTATATTATATTATATTATATATATATATATATATATATATATATATATATATATACATGCACATACATATACAAACATATATGCTTGCATATATATATGCACACACATACATATATAAACCTATGTGCCTGCATGGTTAGCGACCATTTTACATACTTTGTAATTATTGTACACGGTATTATAAATGAGTTTACTATAGGTACAAAGGCAAAATGTTGTTATATATTTAATATAATAATTTCTTTCGAAAATTACCTGCCATATTAGTAATTCCCCACGAGAAAGTCTGACTTACGAAGAATAATGATTTGGTGTAGAACTTTGTCCTATCATTCTTAAATTCAATTATTTTATCAGCAGCTTTAGTTTTTCTTCAAAACTTCTGTCGGAACACAAATAAAACTAAATGAGCAGAGATCAAGTTGAGGAATACATGCAAACACAGACACATGGTGATGTAGCAGCACTCATATAGACACACACACACACACACACACACACACACACACACACACACACACATATATATATATATATGGGTTTGAAATTTTGGCAAAAAGGTCAGCAATTTCGGGGCAAGGTGTAGGTCGACAATATCGACTCCAGTTCTCAACTGGTACTTATTCGATCGACTCCGACAGATTCACAGGCAAAGTTGAACGTAGAAGTAAAGATGGACGAATCAACTGGCGCTTCCTTTGATCCGGATGCAGAGTCACAAGAGGAAATACCATATTTAATCGCGTATAAGTCTAACCACTACAATTCTCCCCTTCGCAATGCAGCATTTTCCGGTTAAAAACAAGTATAAAATGGGGTCTCACTTATACCTGACTAAAAACGGTGATTTTTGTGATGGTCCTTATGTGGTCTAAAGGATTGTTAGACTGACCCAGATGGTTTACTAACAGGGTTGAACAATTATTAGGCTCACTTTGATTTCATGTATATTTAACGTTAGGTCAGAAACAAAAGTTTCTTCTCAGGATGGTGTTACAAGGAAAAACAATGTAAAATGACGTCTTTAAAAATTTCTTGAAGCCATGTTATTCAGTGTACAGAGAATTTTGCTATGGAGCACGAAAAGTAACATAATACTTCATTTATTTACCAATGTTTTTGAAAGACTGAACTGTTATTTTCTATTGTTTCATTGTTTCTTCCATTCCTTCTCTGTCTATTTTTCAGTTTGTTTTAACCTCCATCTTTTCTCTTGGTTTACGTTTTTTTTGTTATATCATTTGCATTATTACTGCTGCTGCTGTTGTTGTTGTTGTTTTCATTCTTGTGTTTCATTGTTTTCTTTAATTCTTGCTGTATCAATGTATATCTGAACTACATAACAACCTACTTCCAAGACAGCATTCCATACATTTAGAACATTCTAACCTCTCTAACCTCTAACATTGAACATATCATATTTCTGAAACACCAACAAACTTTCGGGAAACTGTCAGTTCACATTAATACATATATATTACTGTTTCTACCGTTGCTGTTTACTCTAGATCAGCCCTGATTGAGAAGAGCTATGACCAAAGCAATTCCAATCGAGACAATCCTTTTCTTTTTCTCGATATATTAGGATTACTTTAGCCAATGTGCCCTCCTATTTGTACAGATCAGAATCTTGTCAACCCAACATAAGATTGGGGATCGAAAGTGGGTCTTCTACAAAAGCGACAAGCGTTTTACTATTAGACCAAAGAAATCTTACTAAATGATTCCTCCATTTTACAAACTTTATCCTTACCGGCAACAATTGTATGTTATTGACGCCTCGAGATACGCGAAATGAATAGGGAACATATAGGTTCGATTACCACGGGCAGCCTTGGGCGTTTTTTAACCAAAAGGTTTTTTTTAACCCAATATCTACAGGCTATTATATATAGTTTTGTCTACTTCTAGTTCTACCGTGAAAAACAAACTGTATATATACGTGTGTGTATGTGTGTATGTAAGAAGACTAAAAGTGAAATAAGCTTAAACATTAAAAAGCTCTAGCTATGATAGGAAAGTTAAAGAATGTAAACACATTCCTTCTATGCTTTCGTTATGCGGCAAAAGGAATTGGAAGATTCTTAAGAGACCATTCCAGAGAAATTTTCATTTGATGAACCAACAAACCATTAATTGTTAAGAGACTGTTCCATAAGAGAATATCTAAAATGTTCAAGAAGTCTCCGTTTTTAATTAACTTAAACTGTTAATGACTCAATTTGAATAGGTCACTGAAGATCCTATTGATTTTTAATTTTTAAATAAGTAAGTTTGAAGATTACAGCAAAGAACAAAAGAATATATTGAAAACGAACTCTGAACTTAAACAGGAAGAAAATCATTAATTAATGGTATTGTAATTAGGTGTGAGACTTCAAGATATATAATAAGGATGGAATTGGAAATTGGTAATTTCACTGCGCATATGTGGGTGTATGTATTTGTGTGTGTGTGTGTGTGTGTGTGTGTGTGTGTGTGTTTGTGTGTGTGTGTGTGTGCGCGCGCGCGCGCTTCTGTGTGCAGGTGGATAT
>NC_069002.1:8268593-8268917 GCF_001194135.2 Octopus bimaculoides | reverse complement strand
GGGGGGGGGGGGTTACTTGACAAGCATTGTATGAAAAGCAAAAATTCTGAAGAGGTTATAACCAATGACAATCCAAAGTGAATTGCAGACGTAATTAGACGTAAACTTATCAAGCATTTTCTTTGTAAGAACATCCTACTTTGTTTTTGATCTTGTAAGTGTATGAGTACAATTGTGTATGCATGTATATTTGTGTATATATATATATATTTCTACATACGTACATATATACAGGTACATATATATGTATATGTATATGTATATGTATATGTATATATATATATGTATATATATATATATATATATATATATATATATATATAT
>NC_069002.1:8261356-8268330 GCF_001194135.2 Octopus bimaculoides | reverse complement strand
CACAAACGCACCACAAATTGAAGTAGAAACTCAGTAAAGCAGATCTAACCGTCTAATACAGACGACCTGAAGTGGAAAAATATATTTAAGCAAAGCAGAAAGAGTTGCTTTTCTATGACGGTTATCGATTAAGTCACGTGAAGAGATTTCGATTTGTTTCTTCTTGTTATTCATCCTCTTCTTCGTCTTCTTCTTAAGGTCCGTTCTGCGAAAAGTACCGATGTGGATGGAATAATCAATGAATGAGAGTTTATGGAAAGGAACAACAATGGTGCTTAAGTTGAAAGAAATAATCAGAGCTCCGATATGAATAAAATAATAAAAAAAATAAGAGGGGGCAAAAACGTTAGAGGAATCACTATATTTGGAGTTTGATAGGAACAAACTATATTAGCGAAAATATAATATAAGCTATTATATCTTATTGTAGATTCAAAGGCAAATCTAAAAATATATCCTACTATGATAAATCATATACTATTGGTTCTTTTTTTGTTTTGTTTTGTTAAAGATCAAGCGAAAAGAACTGAATTAATGGCAAAATTGAGCAAAAAAGTGATCCGTCAGAAGTACCATGTCAATACTGTGCATAGTCTTTTCCGTCGTTTGTGTAAGGTATTACAGAGAGAGAGGCAGAGAGCAACTTAACCACCTTTACTGTGTCTGAGATGTTTCGAGAAGTACTTAGCTAACCTAACCCCAAATGCACTTAAACATATCTTTACTCACACGAAAGCCAATTCAATACGTTCGAAGCTTCCGTCGAGCGGCAGGAGATGAGAGATGCTGGTTAAATATAACTGTACATATCTGCCTTGTCAATATTTCCATATTTAGGCGGTGAGCTGGCAGAAACGTTAGCACGCTGAGCGAAATGCTTAGCGGTATTTCGTCCGTCTTTACATTCTGAGTTCAAATTCCGCCGAGGTCGGCTTTGCCTTTCATCCTTTCGGAGTCGATAAATTAACTACCAGTTGCGTATTAGGATGAAAACCTTGTCAAACTACAGAAAGAGTGGTGGGTCTTTAAGTGGCGAAAAAAATGGTGATCTTTTAATGGATCAAAGTTCCTTGTGGATTGAAAATGATACCTGGCTCTTGTCTCCAGAATTTGAAATATAAGAATTTGGTGAGGGGTTGATGGGATGGAAGAGTGTAGCTGTGGTGAGGGTGTTGAATGAAGAAGGAAATGTGTTTATGATACTTCACAGCAGTATATAAAGACCTAGTATTCGGTGTAGGGGTAGGATGAGATTTTTTAAAATAGAAAGAAAATCACTGGCGTACCAGGAAAGTGTGTGACCTGAAGAAGATCGCAGCCTTCCGCCCCACAACCATGACTACAAGCCCCCTATTCTATATAGTCTTATACAACAGGCCTAAAAGTACCGCTCTCATAACAACGTCACCAGTCGCCGATCCTCTCTGCTCCTCCTGCCTGCACTACTGAAAGAGAAAAATTAGAACGTAAGCTCATAAGAACAACAAAAATACTATAATCACTTCACTCCCACCACCACTCCAGTTTGTATTGTGGCGCCATCTGCCGGCGGCGATCTTCACTGATTATTGCCAATCATTATACGAGATAAAAACAATTTGTTAACAGAGAAAAAGAGAGACGGTTTGAAAAATGGAGAGAAGAAAAAAATATGACGTGAAAAATTAATGGTACAATCTGGACATTGTTTCTGAATAATAATTGCTCGGCTTTGTCAATTCTATTGTGTCAGCTCAACAATAGATTTAGTGTTGGGGGGAAGGTAAAGAGCTGGGCGGTGGAGCAGTGTAGTGCGCGATTAGAGGGAGGGGTAATGTTCGCTGTTTTTTATTCTTTTATTTTTTTCACTTTATAATTACTAAAAAATGATTAATTGCTTCTAAAAAGGTAACTTGTGATAAATATAGAATAGATTTAGAATTGCTACAGCTCGCTGGAGGTATCACGTTCTGAACAGAGAGGGCGAATCCATTAAATCTGGATAGAGACAAAAAGCATCACATTATATTGTGGTAAGACAGATTCTATTAATTCTGAAAAGCATGGCTTATGTGGTTTAGAAACTCGCTTTGCAAACAGGTGGCTCCGAGTTCAGTTCCACTGCGCGGCACCTTGGGCAAGTGACTTCTTCAATAGTTCCGCGTCGATGAATGCGTTGCGAGTTAATTTGGTAGACAACAACTGTGTGGAAACCCGCCGTATACATACATACATACACACATATATATACATACACACGCACATGCATATATACATACATACACATATGCGCGCACACACACATATACATATATGCATGTATATATGGATCAAAACAGTTTGATTTAAATTCCGAGTTTCAAAGCGTGATGCTAATCCTCGGCCATTGGATTACTCCCCCCCCACACAGATATATATATATATATATATATATTGGATACATATATATATATATGTGTGTGTGTGTGTGTGTGTATCGTATATTTGCGTGACTGAGTATGTCCCCCACTACCAACGCTTGACAAGTGCTGCTGGTTTGTTTACGTCCCCACAACCAAGTGGTTCAGCAAAAGACACCGACAGAATAACTGTCACACTCTAAAACAAAAACAAAAAGAACATACTGGGGGTTCATTTTCTTGACTATAACTCTTCAAGGCTAGGTGAACATTTTAACAAAATATTTTTGTTATTTTAAAATATTTAGCATTATAAATGGTTAGCTTAATGGTACAATTTGCTGAAGCGGACTTTGAGCAGTCCGAGGTTCGATTCTCTGTAATGACCTCCGAACCGTCCTTTTTTTCTAAGGAATTTTAGCAGATCTAAGCTGTTTTCACAGCTATTTTACGTTCGCGATTTCATTTTATATATATATTTGTTAATTTTTAAATTTAATTTAATATTTTTGATTAAAATGTTTCTTTGTATTAAGCTAAAGCATTTCTGATTTGTAGTATCATATTTTCTTTTTAATTTTATTTTCCTAACAAAACTCATTATACGAAAAAATTAAATCACAGATATTGTGTTATAAAATTAACTACATGTAGAATATATGTAATTAAAAAGAGTAAATATAGTAAAAAAATTGTCTTAAAATCAAAAGAGTTTATTTCTTTAAAGTTTGCATTATCATATAACCAAGTAATTTCTATTTACAGTTAGAAAAATATTGAAAAAAAAATGAAAGCTAATGAATTAATTGAATCTAAAATGTAAAAATGTTTCTCTAACATTTTAAAAAAATATATCGGTGTTATATTTGTCAACGGTGTCTGGTTTTAAAGAATTCCATTTCATGTAATCTTCCTAAAGCCTTGATGTGGCACCGATATGTCGTCCAGGTCTCAGAAGAGTACAGGAGGACCGTTAAAATGCAAGATTCATAGATACTAAGCTTGGTTTTGAAGGTGATAACTCTATCAGACCACACACGATTTTCAAGCCTTCCAAATGCTTTGCTGGCTTTTTCAATTCTCGGGTTTATTTCAGAATCAAAGGAGTCAACCACATCTAATCTTGACCCTGGACGAAGATGTTAGGTTTCACATAGGGTTGTCCTGGTGGCTGAGAGAACATGAGCTTTGTTTTCTTTAGACTGATAGTAAGTCCAAAAGCCATACAAGCTCTAGAGAAGAGATTCAATATAGCCTGCATATCCTCCTCGGTGTGAGCAACGAGAACTACATCATAAGCATAAAGGAGCTCTCGAACAAGGCCCTGGAATGTCTTCGGCTTGGCATTAAAGCGTTTAACATCAAAGACCTTAACTGTGGTCCTGAAGCGAATACAGACGCCGATATCACAGTCGTGGAAAACATGCAAGATAGTTACCGCAAAATATATGGAAAAAAAGTGTTGGAGCAGCAATATCACCTTGCTTAACTCCGTTATCGATGGAAATTGGTTCCGATAGTGACCCATTGAAATTAAGACAAGCTTTCGTATCACTATGAAGTTGCTTAAACAAGTTGACAAATTGAGATCACAACGCTAGCCTCTAAACGGGAGTTACCCATTTACTCTTGAGTAGACTTGAATAACGTGAAATGAATTGTTTAACAGAAGAGCACAGCGTACCGCCCTGTTTGGATATCGAACCCCAAATCTTGGGAGTATGAGTACAACACTATAAAATCAAGATCATGCATCTTTACAAAATAATTTTTACTATACATGGCTACGTTATTAGATGTCTAAATTTAACAATATGGAAAAGCTACGATTTTCAGGCAAAGAAAGAGAAAGGCTAGCATGCACTTTACAAATACGATATGTAAGAGGAACAATATAAATATGCAAGACATTTCTAAAGTTCAACATGTAAACTTATTATTACTGATATCACAATTCCAGCAATGGAGCTGTTTTTCTTTGTTAGAAACCAATTCCTTCCATTTAAGAAGAATTCTAAGGACTAAAAAACAAAACAAACATACATAGATATACAGAAACATAGTGCAAGTGTGCATTATGTATGTATCTATGTGTGTAGAGTTTATTGTATTACAGTAATAAAATGCAAGTAAATTTACTGTATTTCATTTTCCCATTTCCATATTTCTTATCGCAAATTAGATTTCTGTCTTCCAATATTCCAGCTTCATTTTCTTCCACAACCAAAGAAATGGGGAAAAAATTTCGCAAAACTACAAAAATCTTTCTTTCGTTATTCTACTGTTTTCAACCATTAATATCAATATAGATTAACTTTATCACGCACGCACCCACACACACACACGCACACACGCACACACGCATACATACATGTTTAGCCCCTTGTGGGCAATAAAGAAATAAGAAGGTTGCTTCCCAACAACATGGTTCTGGGTTAAGTCCCGCAGCGTGGCACCTTGGGCAAGTGTCTTCTCCTATAGCCTCGAGCCAGCCAAAGCCTTGTGAGTGCATTTGGTAGATGGAAACTGAAAGAAGTCTGTCATATATATATATATATATATATATATATGTATAAGTTGTATTTCAAATCAAATATTAGGCAGGAGACTTTAAGATATAGTATCCAAACCTTGTTATGGGAATGTTCCTTGTAGTGTGCCTGTATATGTCTGTGTGTGTGTGTGAGTGAGTGAGTGAGTGAGATAGATAGATAGATAGATAGATAGATAGATAGATAGATAGATAGATAGATAGATAGATAGATAGATGGTTTTGAGTAATTGTGTATATGCGTGTTTTAGCATAAGTAGAAATTCAAGAATCATTATGATGACGATGACGTATATTCGAATGCAGATACGCAGAATCGCTGTTGTGCTCGTCGGGGCGAGAACAGCTTCTCTCTTACGACGACTACGTGTTCATAACACATTTCATTAATTAGCGCAGGGGACACCAGTGTTTCAACATGTTTCTCTTCAACAAAAAGCGCCCGGACTAACGAGTCTAGCACCAACCGATGACTTTTATAATTTCAGCGAATTCATTATGGTGTCTCGTTCTGTGGTTAAACCAAATTTACATGCAAGTCTGTGCTTGAAGAACGCTTCCAATTTTTCTTTGTAATATTACTTTAGTTCCATACATACGTAGCAGATTTCGACCAAAATCCAACTGTCTTGTCAACAACTTTATTTTCTCTATGAATATTTTAATGATCGTTAGTGCTGATATGGCCATACAATCTTTATTACTCTTCGTTGTAAATACCTAGAGCTGCATCATAAATCTCATTCTCCTCGAACTTAGAACAAAAAAGAATTTACATGAGGAATCAGTAAATTTCAAGAATTCATTATCACGTTCTTTAATATCGACATCCTTCATGAATTACGGAACACTAAACCTTTTAGCCGCAGGAAATTTTTGATGGAAAGATAGCCAAGCATACTGCTGTTTACCATTCTCTGTTGTCCCACATATACAGACGAATTGCTTATAATCGTCGTAAAACACACTGTTGGCTCAAAAAAATTTAAAGATATGTCTTATAGCACGCTATATAAATATGTGTGCGTATAATCGAGTATTTTCGAGGGGAGGAGGCAAGTCCATTAAATTGACACCACTACTTGTCTGGTACTTTATTCTATCAATCCTGGTGACCCCCGTGGAATTTAAACTCAGAATATAAAGAACCGGAAGTGATGCCACTATGTCATTTTGACCGGTGTCTTAACTAGTCTACAAAGTAGCCACCTCACACCTCTGGACTAGTATTTTATTATCTATCTCGAAAGGATAAAAGACGTTATCGACTTCGGTGCGTTTTGAATTCGGAGCTGGAAAGTTGAAAGCTGGAAGCATTGTCGCTAAGAATTTTGTCCAAAGTGCTAAATATTCAGCCAACTTAGGATTAATCGACCTCGAATGGATTGGAAGCAAAACTTTCGTAGGCGGTATTTGAATGCAGAGTTCAGTGAATTGCAACAAATAATTCAAAGTATAGCATTCAGTGCTTTAATGATGCAGTTTATGTTACATTCTATCGTTTCTGTACCGTAAATAGCAGCAACGCTACACTCTGATTAGCAACAGGGAGCCATCTAAAATCATTAATAAAAGTTTATAATCTACTTTCTGTATTGATTGCTATTTTCCTCCCGTTATTCATTTCATCATTTTCCTTCGTCTCTTTTTCTTGAAAACGATTTTAATGCTTGAAATATTAACATTGAGATAAAGTAAATGTTTTAAAAACAACGCATTGAAGCGGTTTTCTCATTTTATTCAAATGTATATTCATTTAATTCTGTGTGTGTATGTGTGTGTGTGTGTGTGTTTGTTCATTGAACATTTCCTTATAAATTAATGTGGAGATAATCTAAAGTACATATCTATTCCTTTTCATTTATCACCATCACTCTCTTTCACACTCTCTCTTTATCTCTCTCTTTGTCACTTGCTCATTTTCTCTTTCACACTCCAGATATGCATACATGCATACGTAGAAATAGATAAATACATGTAAGTAGATAGATAGATAGATAGATAGATAGATAGATAGATAGATAGATAGATAGACATGTGAATAT
>NC_069002.1:8258449-8259923 GCF_001194135.2 Octopus bimaculoides | reverse complement strand
ATTATTACTGTCTCTCCCACAAACCGGAGCTTGGCCAATATTTCTAAACTCGATCCGAATCTGTTTGAGTTACTTGGGCTAAAAATGCCCTTACGAAATTACTGAATATTTCGTTTTTTTTTTTTAAATATTCCTTCTTAAAATACATAGTATTTGTGTCTAGTGAATAAGGAAATAATTATTCATTTAAATAAAATTTAAATTGTAGGATTCAGGGAAATGTAGTTAATAGATGAGGTACATACTTACATGGAAAACGTGTTAAACAATGCACAGCTACGGGAATAGAACCAGTTTTCATTGCCGTCTGAATTCAGCCTTTAGATCCTATTCAGATGTGGGGATGAATTCCAACACGAAGAAGCAGTCATTATTGTAAATATTATCGACTGCTCTCACAAACGAGAATACTAAAAATTAACTCGACCGCTCTCAAGAATAAAGAAGAAAAAAAAAGGAAACAGAAAAATAATCCAGAATCCTTGTCTGGTACCGGATCGATCCCAAAATCTAATCAGTTGGTGCCAGTCACGAGGCCAAACATCCCTGAAAGTTTCATCCGAATCTATCCAGCGGTTCTTGAGATATCTTGTCCACGGATAAACAAACAAACACGACTGAAAACAATACTTCCGCCTTCGCT
This sequence comes from Octopus bimaculoides, assembly GCF_001194135.2. Classification (NCBI taxonomy): domain Eukaryota; kingdom Metazoa; phylum Mollusca; class Cephalopoda; order Octopoda; family Octopodidae; genus Octopus; species Octopus bimaculoides. The sequence continues at coordinate 8,259,280 of NC_069002.1, read as the reverse complement.
ATGGCGGAAGTAATAACAATAACAATAATAATAATAATAATAATAATAATAACAATTTTTCCACAGGGGCAGTAATTTTAGGGGAGAGGACGAGTCGATACTATGACTCTTGTGTTTCACTGGTATTTAATTTATCGACTGCATGTTGCTTTTTATTAATCTGATACTTTCATATGCTCTAAAATATTAGAAAACCAGGCGCTTCAACTCTTTCAAATAATTCCATTTTTACGACGTAATGTAGAAATTTACTGCGGTAAAACAGACATTTTCTTAAACAACGGCATAGCTGCTACTACTACTAATACTACTACTACTACATTTATAACTGCCTTGAGTAACTGCTGTTGTTTTTGGAATAATATATCAATAAATTTCATTTGTCTTTCAATATGAATATTATATGATTGTAGGTGCCTATCTGCCCACGTATATATATGTCTATACGACATCTGTGCATGTGTAACATTTGTGTGTGTGTGTGTGTGTGTGTGTGTGTGTGTGTGTGTGTGTGTGCGTGTGTACTTGTGTATGCATACATGTCACGTGTATTTGTTTACGTGTGGGTGCCTGATGTAATTTGTGAGTTTCCTCCAAATTTTATTTTACATTTTGAATGTTACACAGATATTACATTACATTGCCATATTCATACGTGTACAGACGGACACACAAGCACACACACACACATACACACACATATATATATCTATATATATATATATACACACATATACATATGCATATGCACTCATATATACATACATTTACATATACATACATATATGTATATATATATGTATACTACATATATATATATATATATATATA
>NC_069002.1:8255023-8258280 GCF_001194135.2 Octopus bimaculoides | reverse complement strand
ATAAATCTCTGGCAGGAAGATGAACCGCTGCTATCTCTAGCGGACGAGCGTCCATCTTAATATACATAAAAGAAAGTTTGTGGAGTGTGTGTGTGGGGGGGGGCGTGTTCCTTATAGATTCGAAAACTGAGTTGTTGATTTTGACGCATGAGGTATCAAAAGATTCATTAATTTTTCGGCTACCGAATAAAGTATGTTTTTTTGCACAACAACTGTTTTTTACAACAAAATTAACCTCGAAAACTAGGTCGGATCGCACAATTTTGAGCTCTTTAGCTAAGTTAAGCAACTCTGCCTGAACAATCTTTGTCTTACATAGAGCATAATGAGAAAATGTTTAAAATATGTGGAGTTTTACCAGGAAATGGAACTTCGAAGATGTACCGTCAACTTTATTAGTATTATTTAGCAGATAATCTTTTAATGTGAAGTATGTTTGGCTGTGTTTTACTTAACCCAGAGTTGCCTCTCATGTAGCTGACCCATCGCATACTTTTTTTTCTTCCTGAAATACAGCAAATCTGTCTTTCTTTTGATGAAAGGTTGTGTTTTAAGAGAGATTTGGCTATTTGTAGTAGCTCAAGTTACCACAGAGACACCGGTGTTTGTGTGTGTGTGTGAAATCTGACTGGTGACCGCCGCTGCTGCCATCTGCTGTTGTTTTTAGTTTAAGAGGCAGAGTGCACACGTGTGAATGTGTGTGTGTGTGTATATATATATATATATATATATATATATATATATATATATATATATATGTCATCGGTGGTATATTTGTATGCACGTATATGTGTTCGTGTATCTATATGTGTGCGTGTATGTATACATATATGTGTGCGTGTTTGTGTGTATACGTGAATGTGTTAGTATTTATGCATATAACGATGGACTTCACACAAATATATTAAAACTTCTTAATTCCTTAAGCATGAAACACAACATATTCTCTTTTCTCTCTCTCTCTCTCTCTTCTCCTTTGAACTTAGTAACATCACGTAATATGGCTTAAGCCACCCGCTTGTTATGGCTAATTCTTCTTAAAATTTAACTTCTGTGTCTTTCAACTTTAGTTTACCATCTCTAAATATTCAACGCACACAGATACACATATGCACACACTCATACACACAATATTCATACACAAGCGAGCGAACATACACACACAAGAGAGCGAACACACACATATACATACACATATACGTACACATATAGATACACATACAAACATATGCGCACACACATACACACACTCAGACACACACACACATGCACAAGGGAGCAAACACATACACACACACACAAGCGAGCGAACACGCACATACACATATACATATACTCACATATATAAACACACATACAAACATACACACACACACACACCCACACATACACACACAGAGACAAAAAATAAACTCATACAAACAAGTACATAAACATACATACACACAAACGCACATATATATAAATATATAATGCACACAGTCACACAAACACACACACTGACACGTATACCGAAACATCCTTTCTTGTTTCAAATGCTTCTTCTGAACCAACTGACCGAAGCGAAGATCCTCCCTCTGACAAACAATACAACTATAGTCTCCTCTACTCTTCCCGCCCCACCACTCCTACTACTACCATTTACCATTTCAGCAGACTGCAAAAGTTCTTAAGACTTTCCCATTCTCAGCTTCTTTGTTTTTTTTCCAGTCACTCCGTGATAGAACCAAGACAGAAAAACTTGTAAATTTAAGGGTTTTTTTCTATTATAGGTAGAAAGGCCTGAAACTTTGTGGAGTGGGGTGACTATTCAATTATATCCACCCCAGCGCACGACTGGTATTTATTTTGTCACTCTATGAAAGCTTGAAAGATAAAGTCAACCACAGTGGAATTTGAACTCAGAACGTAAAGGTCGAAAAACTGCCACTGTGTTTGTGTATGTGTAACGATGATGTGTGTATAATAATGATCGCGTGTTTGTGTGTGTGTGTGTGTTACTCGTTTCTGAGCTGCAAAACGAAGGTAACGTTTTATTTCACCCAAAGATCTGCATCTTTTACCAAAACTTCCTCATGAATATGCTGTCTCATTTAAACACAAGAAGAATTTTAATTTTGGTTTCAAATTCTGGCACAAAGCCAGCAATTTGGGGGGAACAGTAAAGTCGATTACATCGACCCCAGTAGTCAACTAGTACTTATTTTATCGACTCCTTTGGGAGTCCTAACCGAAGACCGTGTCTACGCATTAGGATCTACAGCTTACTTGATCCGCCACTCAGAGGATGTTGGCAACAGACTGACCCCACATCTTCCTTTTCCCTTGCTTTTTCAGTGTATACTGTGTATAGTGAACTTTCCTTTTCTTCATCATTTCATTGTATGTAAATCCTTCCACTTTATGTCTGTCTTTGTGTTGCGCCTCTCGTCCTTCGCCCTTGTAGCAAATAAACGAAATCAACATAATCATCATCATCATCATCATCATCATTATCATCATGTCTGATTAAGGTGGCGAGCTGGCAGAATCGTTAGCACGCCGGGCGAAATGCTTAGCGGTATTTCGTCTGTCGCTACGCTCCGAGTTCAAATTCTGCCGAGATCGACTTTGCCTTTCATCCTTTCGGGGGTCGATAAATTGAATACCAGTGAAACAATAGGGTCGATACAATCGACTACTACTCCCCTCCCACCAAATTACAGGCTTTGTGCGTATAGTAGAAAGGACTATTATTGTTATTATTATCATCACCATCATCATCATCATCAGCGTCGTCGTCATCGTCGTCGTTGTAGCAGTTGTTGTTGCTATACTTGTTCTTGTACTAGTTGTTGCTGTTGATGTTTTTGTTTTTGTTGCTGTTGTTGTTCTTGATGTTGTTCTTGTTAATATTATTGTTATTACTGTTTGTTTTGTGTAAAGACGAAAATAAGTTTTTGAGGAATCGATTAAAAAGTTGATGTAAACAAATTCCATTGAACAGTTTACAAAAGAAATGTTATTTAGTGATGTTCTAGAATGAAGAAGTGTTATATATCGATGAATTGAATTATTGATTGACTGATTGATTGCTTGATTGATTGATTTTTTAATTGATACTTAGATGGCTAAAAAGCAAAGTCGATGTTAGCAAAAATTTGGACTTGGAATATAAAGGAACGTAAATAAGTTCAGCAAAATGTTTTGATTGGCTCTAACTTGTCATTCAGCGCCCTCGAGGGAATATAACATGTGCATACATACAAACACACTTG
>NC_069002.1:8254788-8255013 GCF_001194135.2 Octopus bimaculoides | reverse complement strand
ATAACATGTGCATACATACAAACACACTTGTGTGCGCGTGTGTGTGTGTGTGGAGAGAGAGATTGATAAATACATACATAAATACATACATAGATACATAAATGTGCGTGTATGTATACACATATTTGTGTCTATACACACACATATATATAGAGAGAGAGAGAGAGAAAGAGAGAGATAGACAGACAAATAGATAGATACCTACATACATACATACATATTATT
>NC_069002.1:8250557-8254299 GCF_001194135.2 Octopus bimaculoides | reverse complement strand
TATCATGGGAGTAAATGAACGATTAAAATGTTGAGATGTTAAAAATGTAATCCCGGAAATGATGTTTCTATGTCCGGAACTGAAATACTTGTGATTGATTCTCTATATAGTTGTAAATTGTGATAAACATAGCACTTGATAACTGTCATTAATGACAAAATCTTTTTAATAACAAAATAACTTGTTACTATCTATTACAAAATTTCCGTTAATAGAACAAATATTGATTGCTTGTGTATAATTGTATGCGTGTCTGGTTCTTTCTGTATGTGTCTGCCGGACTTTTTGACTCTCTGTTTCTGCTTTGTTCCTACCAAAAATAGATATCACACAAAACATATGTATGCGACTGAAAGAGACTGTCCAACATTGGAGTCTGTGGAAAGCTAAAACGCAGAATTCAACATGCGATCGATGGTATTAACTCATGAGAAGCATGAGTCATTCGGGATGTACTTTATTATTTCCATAAATTCTGTTGCAAATGTCATCGTATTAAAACGGAAATCATTGCAGGTGGTTCTTAAACATAGAAAGTTAGCAGAGGAGAATATGGGTGACAATAGAGTTCACCCTGAACGAGGGAAAATCCGAGGTTATTTACCTTAGAAATGAAGATATACTTAAACAACCTTAATCAGTTCTTGCGGGAGAAGTCGCAGAGTCAAATAATATCATAGACTTGGGAATAAAATGTAGTCAACGGTCTTAGCTAAAGTGCACATATCAACATCGAACTTATATTACTTTCAAGTTTTTGCACAGGGCCAGCAATTTTGGGGGAGAGATACGTCGATTAGATCGACTCCAGTGCTCAACTGGTACTTTTATCGACCCCGAAGGGATAAAAGGTAAGGTCGACCTCGAGGGAATTTGAACTCAAGACAGATGAAATGCCGCTAAGCATTTTGTAATGGAGCCTATATTCTTTGCAGAGCGTGCTCTTAGATTCTTTGAACTTTCCATTCTCGGGGTTCTAAAAACATAATTCTTTTCTTCTCTACGTTTAGTCGGTCTCACGTTGAATACTATTGTCCACTTTGGTCTCTCTGGACCAAATGAAATATAAGTATCGAAATTTATCGATAATAAAAAGAAATAAATGACATAAGCTAATCGAAAAAGCGCAACGGTGTATCAGCCTGCCAATGCTGTAGAACAACTGGTAAAAGACATTTGAGCGAATTTACCTCCAAATTTTTCAATGGTTTTATATGGTGCTCTTGATATCACTTCAAGAGACAAGAATTGGAAATGTACAAAATATTTATAGATTCCGGTTTGAAGCGGGAGAGAAAAAAAAAAGTTGTTGTGAAACCATTTGGAAAAATTCTTCAGTTTCTCGCGATGTTTTGCATTGTGTGGAAATAGGATTATTGGGATTGTCTCAAGACACTCAAATCCTATTCTCTCCGACGCTGCCGTCAGAACCGCATCATTTGTATATTATTTTATTTTATTCTTTTACTTGTTTCAGGCATTTGCCTACGGCCATGCTGGAGAATTGCCTCGAAAGGTTTTTAGTCGAACAAATCTACCCCATAACTTATTTCTTAAGCTTAGTAATTATTCTATCGGACTCTTTTTTCGAACCGCTAAGTTACGGGAACGTAAACACACCAATTCCGGTTGTCAAGTGATGATGGGGGGAGACAAAGACAAACACAAAGAAACACACATTACGTTTTTCTATCTGCTTTACAAGATACTGTATGTGAATTTGCGTGTTGAAGCAAATTTCGTTGTCTAGGGAGAGTCAGTTTGCCAATATTGTTAACACACGCACAGGTTCAATTCCACTCCTTAGTCAACTAGTTAAATACCCAACTAACTAATCGGTAGTCATTGAAAAGTTTGCAAATATTAACGAAAGAGCTTTGACAGACAAAACCAAATCAAATGTTTCACTGTTTAGTACGTTGGGTATTTAGTAATCAAATGACTTACTGATTAGTTAGTTGGATAGTTAACCTATTGACTAATAATAACAGAGTGGAATTGAACCAGTGCCTGTGTTAATAATATTGGCATAATGACCCTCACTAGACACTATATATACATATATATATATATATGTTCCACAACGTTGTCAAATCGACACACCATTGCGCGTTTTCGGTTAGCTTCTGATGGTTATAAATTTTGCAGCATTTACTTGGGTATCCTTTGTGATATCTAGTTGCTATATAAATTTTCGTGCCGTCACGAAAGTAATTATATGTTCTAAACGGTGCGATGATAAAGGTGCATTGAGACCCTCAATAAACAGGTCGTAGGAAAATTATGCTTCATTTGCAGAATGTTCTTTTCGTGCATGAAGGATAAATAAGCTATGGGGAATAGTTGCTAAACTATAAAAGACAGGATCTACGACGGCCCCTTTGCATTCTTTTTGAAATCCTGATATGCTGGAATTATGTAACACTTCACAATATATATATATATATATATATATATATAAATATAAATATATACGACTGATTTCTTTCAGTTTCTGTCTACCAAATCCACTCACAAGGCTTTAATCGGCCCAAGGCAATAGTAGAAAACACTTGCCCAAGGTGGCACGTAAGCAATAAGACTGAACCCAGAACCATGTGGCTGATGGGAGGGGGACTTCTTACCCCACACCCACACCTGCGCCTTATTTATGAGTTATATTCAGTTTAATTCAACAGTTATAACCTGATGTACATGTTCAATATAAAAGAAAAATGATGGACTTAAAGAGTATTTTCAAAATTCCAGGAAGGATTTGAACTCAGATGTAAATTAAAGGAACGTAAATAAGGGCAGCGATACATCTTTCCCGATGTTCTTTCAATTCAACGAGTGTGTCTCTCTTGCAGAGTAGACTATTTTACAAAACTGATCAGGACATTTTTCTGCCATTGGTAAATTGTTTTCACTTCGTACAGTTCCTAGTGCAGAATCCAGGCTATATTATCATGTCTTCTGTATTCGTTCTGCAGAAATCTACTGAATTCATTCACTTACCAAATCAGTTCAGTTCCCACACATCATGTCATACCGTCTCCAAATAATGTTATTTCAGACTGTAAAAGTAATCTTTTAAAGTCCAATTTTCCTATTCAATTCCACAATTTAACTACATCTATTCAGTCATCCATCTCACTAAAATAATCTGTCCATGCATTTTTTTCTCCTTTTCTTCCATCTTTTTTTTTCTTGAGACACACAAGCTTTCTCACCTTTCTTTCTTTCTCTTTCTTTCTTTCTTTCTCTCTGTGTCTCACCAAACGTGTATCTCACTATAATCTCTCTCCCTCTCTCGTTTTCTCCCTCTCTCTCCAGCCATCTTTCTCTCTCGCCATCTTTCTCACCTTTTCTCATGGCCTCACACTCTGGGTCACCCTCTTTCTCTCACTCTCTCTCTTTCACCCCTCTCTCTCCTTATCCTCTCTGTCTCTCTCAATGTCCCACTGTCTCCCACTTTCTCCCCATCTCCTTACTTTCTTTCTATCTTTCAGTAAATATATATATATATATATATATATATATATATATATATATATATATATATATATATATATATATATGCGTGTGTATGTGTGTGCGTATGTGTGTGTAGAGGGGTATGCATATATGTGTGTGTGTACACACATACACACACATACACAAACACACATATATATATACACACACACATACAAACGTATTTATGTGTCCATTTGAATGTTCGCATACAACCATGTGTGTGTGTGTATATATATATATATAT
>NC_069002.1:8249651-8250367 GCF_001194135.2 Octopus bimaculoides | reverse complement strand
TATATATACACATATATATATACATATACATACATATATATATAAATATATATATATAGACATACACATACACACACATACACACCATCCACACGCGTATGTGCACACGCAAAGCACAAAAGTTCGCACTTGCGCATGCGTACGTGTGAACTCGTATGTGTATTGTATCGATTGTCTTTTTTTGTGTATGTAGCTGTTTTGTTCTCTCAAAGGTTTCTTCTTTTGAATTATTCAAGTGCAATACATCGTTCTTTCAGAATTATTCCTGTATTCTTTACATGTTCCAACACGGTAGCAATTTTTACAGTAATTCCTTACTTACCATTCTTCACTTTATAGGCATTCCCTGATGACAACTAATCTCCTCATTTCTTTTATTCCACGCATAAAGTCTCATCAACGTCAATTCTTGAACAACTTTCTATAGTCAGATCCTTTTTTTTTTAAATCATTCTCTCCGACTTCACAATTTATTATTATTTTCTTCTCTTTTTTTTTTCTTGTTACCAAACTTGCGGATTCTTCCATAAAACCTAACCAAATGCGAGATTTGGCCCTTATGTTTGTATTGTGATAAAAAGTTTCGCTGTAGTCGATATTCCTTTTCAACTATCTGACGTGGATATAATCGAAACTGCTGGTGTGTCCTACAGTCAATACATACTTACATACATACATACATACATACATACATACATACATACATACATACATAC
>NC_069002.1:8243102-8249351 GCF_001194135.2 Octopus bimaculoides | reverse complement strand
TATATATATATATACGACCTTTATGAGTCAGTATGACTCGAGAAGGTAAGCTTACCTAACACTTCTTTTACCAGTGCTCAACGGGTACTTATTTTATCGATGCCGAGAGGACGAATGGCAAGGTCGATCGTGGCAGCAGTTGAACTCAGAACGGGCGGGAAAACTGCTAAATATTTTTCCTGGAGTGCTAAAGATTCTGCCAGCTCGCTGCCTTAAAGGTTTCAAATTTTGGCACAAGGCCAGCCATTTTAAGGGAGGGGCGAAAGTCGATTACATCGACTCCAGTGCTAAACTAGTAATAATTTTATTGACCACGGAAATGATAAAAGGTAAAGTCGACCTCAATGGGATTTGAACTCAGATCGTAAAAAGCGAACAAAATGTCCACTAAGCATGCTAACGACTCTGCCATCTCACCGCCTAATTACCCAGTTACATATTAAAAGAACACCAAATGTGTTACAGCTGCTTTGAACTAATACAACACCTTATGCATTACAGACAGCCGAATGTGTTTCGTCCAGTCGAATACTATGATGTGTAAAACAATTTAATAATTTCGTATTCCATTTCTCACTGGTTCTGTTGTGGGGCTGTTGTTTTGTTCTTTTTGATTTCGTATTATATTTATACCATGAATATTAAAGTTCTTTTTTTTCTTAGTCTGAAAGTAAAGCAATTTTTATGCAGCAGGTGTAGAGAATGAATTAGAGTGTGAGAATATGGAAGACAAATGAAGATGAAAGTAAATTTTTCGATAAACTTTGACTGAGAGAAAATAGAAATAACAGTGAAAAAATAAATTATAATGATGATGGCGGTGATGATGATGATGATGATGATGATGAGGGTATTGATGATGAGGATAATGATCTTGAGAAAAGAAGTGAGACTCTTTCTAAATAAAACACAGGGCCAGTAATTTTGAGGGGAAGGGCAAGTTGATTACATCGACCCAGACTTAAACTGGTGCTTATTTTATCAACTGCGACAGGATGAAAGGCGAAATCGAATTAGTCGGCATTTGAAATGATAAACGGTAAATTCGACCACGGTGCCATTAGATCGTAAAACCGGACGAAATGCCGTAAAGCATTTTGTCTGGTCTGCTAACAATTCTGCCTACTCGCCAGCTTAAAACTAATAGCAATATTAATGCTTTCTGGCAGAACTGTTGGCACGCCGGACAAAATGCTTAGCAGCATTTCGTCCGTCTTTACGTTCTGAGCTCAAATTATTTCGTCTCGGTCGACTTTCCCTTTATCCTTTCGGGGGTCGATAAAATAAGTACCCGTTGAGCACTTACCCCCTCACCGCAATTAGGGGCCTTATGCCAAAATTTGAAACGAATAATAATATTAATGTTTTCTTTAAGTTGGTGAGCTGGCAGAACTGTTGGCATGGCGGAAAAAATGCTTAGCGGCATTAAAGTTGATGAGGGCTTGACCAAAGAGAAAGGTGTTTTTCTTCAGCATTTTCAATCTCATTCAACATAATCATTTTCGACACAGCAGACGAAGAGTGCCTATCCTTTTCATCCAAAGAAAGGCAATGGAGATAATCTTCACAATAGAATAAGTTGATAGCACTTGACCAAGGTTAAATTTCCTTCAAAAAACCAAGCTACAGAAAGAAGTGTCTCACAAACAATGACCACAACTGTTCACTGCTGTCGTCGTTTAGATGTCTCTGTAGATTTTGTCAGTCCCAAAGCCTACCTGAGCATCTGAGGAATAGATATTGGTAAGATTCAGGGAGAACAACCGAAGATAATATATTTTCAGTGATATATTTTCTTTTTGCCATTCAACCTGCCTATGTACTCATACATACAAACATTAAAGCACACATGTTCTCGCACAGACATATAGATACACATATACACTCATACGCAAACAAATACTTACATATATACACACACGAATGCATAAACATACACATACACACACACATACACACATACACACGTACACATACACTCACGTTCTTCACACATCGTTACACAGAACTAACGATATATCCATGTCTCGTTAGTAGATGTTTCACAATTTTTCACAATTCAGCAAAACCTGGTTAATCAAGCTTACCACCACCACCACCACCACCACCACCACCAATACCACTACCACTACTACTACTACTACTACTACTACTACTACTACTACTACTACTACTACTACTACTACTATTATTACTACCACGACCCGCTACTATTACTACTACTACTACTACTACTACTAATAATAATAATAATAATAATAATAATAATAATAATAATAATAATAATACTCTGTGCGTGTGTGTATGTGTGTGTATAAATATATCCTATTCTTTCATTCTTATACTAAACTCTAATATATATATATATATATAAGGAGAATTATAGTCCTCAGCTAAGCGTGACTAAGGGTGTCAAGACAGCTACATTGCTAGAAATAAGAGCTAAATTCTCCAACGCTTTTATAAAGCACACAACATAAACTCTGATAGGGGCTGTAATCGCCCCGAACACCGAACCGGGAACGTATAAATAATATATGTTGTAGTTTATATTTAACTTAGGAATTCAAAGCTACTCAGCGTTTCTCGTGAGACATTCCTAGGCAACAATAGAAAACTATGATGGACGGGATTGAACAAGAAGGCACTTGTAGATGGCCCTTGAAATATTTTTCATTGTTCACGGCATGTCAAATCATCTGGAGATATTGTAACTTTGTGTGTGTTTAGATAGTTACTAGAAGGTAACTCTAACCTTCTCCGTATTCCTAAAGATAACCCTGCTGGTAATGGTTGCTTTGAAGTGGTAGTTATACAAGAGATTTATAAATTCGGAGGAAGATTACTTCACATAGTATTATACCATTTAGGCTGGTTACATTATAAATCTCTTTCATACGGCATGTTTTAAAGAGGGAATATAGTGAATGAGACGTCTTTTTTGTTTAATGTGTTCCGTAATATTATCAAAATATGATATTTTTCTGCTACGCAAAGGTTACATTTGTGTATCCCAATTACGTACAACATAACGTTTTCGGAAATACTCTATTTTATCAAAATATTGATTCCACAGCTTTAGAGCTTTCAAATGTTTCAGAATATTAATGCTGAGCTGATTTTGTCTTTGGCTATGTAGGAATGTACATTCTGTGTACACCGATGTTTTTAAGTTACTTTCTGTTAACCCTCTGTATACCAATATTGTACAATTTGGTTTTGTCACGGTAGCTATATACACAAAAGCATTCGAGAGACATTTGTCATTGATTGGACCGATTAGTGCAATTCTGTAGTTGCATTTACGCTATAACAATGGCGAAATGTTTCTGAAAAACTTAGGTTGAGGCTGTAAATTTCGAAGTTTCTATTGCCTTGTCAGCTGTTACTAGCATTTACGTTGTTTTTATTGCGGACCTTGTTCATCTGTGTTATGAGTATGAATTTTACTTTTCAGTGACAGAGATAATACAAGTCCTCTCTTGATTCTAAAAATACGTTATGTAACTCTAACCTGAAAACCAGTTTGAAGAGTTATTTGCCGAAGGAACATTGAGAATATAAAGTTAACGGGTATAACCTAACCAAATATATACAAGGTTATGATAAGCAAAGCACTGGCCCGTTGTGACCATCGAAGAATAAAGAGTAACTCATCGTGTAGTGAATTCTTGTATAAATCAAACAGCCATTAATATTTTCTGTTATATGAACGATCGATAAATTCAGAGTAACGACAGTTTCACACACACGCACAAGGGCACACACGAGTGCATGCACATGCACAAATACATGTACACAGATACACAAAATATGCATATGTGCGTGCACAAATATGCCTACGCACGCACGCACAAAGATATGTTCACAAGTACTTAGAGACGCTCACCGGCGCACGCAAAATACACACATGCATTCACACAAATGCGCACACACACAAATAGGTACATACATTCACAAATATATATGGACAACCACACTTACGTGAGCGCACACAAATGCACGTGCACACACACACACACACACACACACACACACACATACACACATATATAGAGAGAGAGAGATAGAGAGAGAGAGGGAGAGAGAACTCACAACCTCATGATCGTAAGCTTGATGCTCTAACCACTGAGCCATATATAAATTATTAAGGTGGACTTTTCGCAATGTCCAACCAAAAGGCACGGGTATAGTAACGTCTGTATATATGAATGATGGGCGTCTACACAGTTTCCATCGACCAAATTCACTTACAAGCCATTGAGTGAGCCGTTGATATAGTGGAGGTCACTTGACCACCTGACCAAGGCGTCGCGCAGGGAAATTGAACCCGAAACTACAGGGTTACAAAGAGCTTCTGAACTACACAGACATGCCTGCTCTTGTATGAGATTGCATGTGTGCGCGTGCTTGCTGCGTACGTGCGTGTGCGTGTGTATGTGTGTGTGTGTGTGTGTGTAAGAGAGACAGAGAGAGAGAGAGAGAGAGAGAGAGACAGACAGACAGACTATTGCTACTCAGAATATCCACACTATTACACGCTAATTTTTACATTGCAATCGACTTTTGTCAACTCAGAGCATATTCGGTCTCCACGGAGTTAAGTGATAAAGTTTAATTAGAAGAGTATCAAGGGGAGAATACATCATCAATGTTTCCTCTTCAATAGAAGCACAATTTGTTATTTTGCTTTCGAAATGTGTAGTTGACATATATTAATTACACCGCAACTCTTAATAAATTTAATGTAAACGTTTACGTGTATAAATGCGCAGATATTTGTACAATGGATGTTTTTATGTGTGTATCGTTAGATGTTTGTCTTATAAAGACAAACGACATAGCTGGGCGTAATAAAATATAAAACGACATCTCAGTGTGAAATAATGGTCCACATCTGACAAACCATTATTTCCGGACGAACTTTGTGTAGTGTGTGAGTGAGCGAGTGAGTGAGTGAATCAGAATTTTCATTGGGTTTGTTTTTTTTGTTTTCGAAATTTCTTTTCTCTTTCAGAACGACGTCTGTGAAACGAACTTCTATCCATTAATTTAGTGAATCTAGAATCTCGAATATTGTGTTTCGTGAGTAAACTTCCGGAACAAGAAACCAGACGTAATAGTTAATACTTAAGTGAAGTAAGTCTTACAAATACGTGTTTTTACTCCTAATACGATTAAACAAAATTATTTCAAACGTCGGACGAAAATGAACGAGACTTAATACATTTGGTTATATCTCCAAAAACCTGGGCGTTTTTCTCAGACTAATTTAAAGTTCCCATCAAACACTTATGAAATTTAAACAATTCTTTGAGCGTTTTAAGTCTCATTGTTTATCTTGCACATCATTATTTATAGTCGGTTGGCAGATATCAACACGGATCAGCGAAACGTTTGCTTGCAAAAGTTACAAACAAGAGCTTCTCACTTCTACAAGCCTCAGTGACTCAAAATTTTTCGTCAACCATTCTACGTGCTGCTCCGGAAAATCTAATATTCTAATAATTCTATAATGTTCTGTTATCTATTCTCTACCGTTCCATTTACCACCACAAAGACATGTCTTACTCTCGAATCCTGTTTCAATCCACGAAATTTTTCGAAAATGGATCATCGTATTCTCTTACATCAGTTTATTAAGTTATCCCAGCGCTCAGCGGTTAAGCTTTCTCTTGCATATTCTGCTGATAAGAAATCCTTAGAGCATTCCAGTGTCCGCTGGTCCATCCAGCGAGATAAAACACGCCTTATATGGTTTCTGCTCTATGATTTTTACCATTCTCGTTTTGTTTTTTTGTTTTTTTTTACATGTTTTTTTTTTCTTCTTCATATTTTGTTATCTGGGTTCAGCAACAACAACAAGAGTAGCAACAAAACAAATTGATACAAATGTTCTATTTAATCACAGCATCTTTTATGATTGATGAATAACCCCATCAACAACATGTGATGGTGGTTGGGGGGGGGGGAATTGTGAGTTATTATTTCTCTGCCGAAACAACAGCAATAATGACAACTTACAATTGTAGAACAACAGAAGCAACGACCGCAGCAGTAACAACAGTAACAACTACAATAACAACAACAGCAGCAGTAACAGCAGCATTGATCACAGCATTTAGTTACAACTACAACAATAGCTACAACGTCCCCAGCAACAATAACAAAAACAGCAACGGTTATAGCAATAACCATTACTACTGCAGTTGCTGGTACTCCGTCGCTTACGACGTCGAGGGTTCCAGT
>NC_069002.1:8238694-8242846 GCF_001194135.2 Octopus bimaculoides | reverse complement strand
GGAGCCTGGTGGAGCTTTTTTAGGTGTTTTCGCTCAATAAACACTCACAACGCCCGGTCTGGGAATCGAAACCGCGATCCTATGACCGCGAGGCCGCTGCCCGAACCACTGGGCTATTGCGCCACTACTACTACTACTACAGTAACAGCAACTATTACAATAACAACAGCAGCAACGACCGCCAGAAAACAACAGCAGCCGCAGCAGCAGCAAGGACCACAACAGCAACTGCTGCCTGAAGATTCCTCCAGTCTTTGAACTCTTGCTTTCCTTGAACTAATTTTACGAATCTGATTCTCCTCTTTTCAACCACTTCCACGAACTGACTACCCTACTATCGCTGCTAGTACATAAATGCTGCAACAATTATTACTGCCACCAAGCATTATCTGAATTGGTAATAACCGCGTATATGTGTGTGTGTGTGCGTGGGTGTGTGGGTGTGCGTGCGTGTGTGTGTGCGTGTTTGTGTGTGAGTGCATATGTGTGTGTGCGTGCGTTTGTATATATATATATATATATATATATATATATATATGTGTGTGTGTGTGTGTGAATGTCTGTGAATGTGTATGTTTGAGCGTGTATGTGTTTGTATATGTATATAATGTGTATATATATGTGAATGTGTGTGCATGTGTGTGCTTGTGTGCGTGCGTGTGTGTGTGTGTGTGTGTATGTGTGTGTGTGTGTTTGGCCACGTTTCCTTTTTTCGTTTTTTGTTTCGTTTTCTTTCGTTTGTTTTTAACAGCGTTCAAAGATTGAATCTGGTCAATAATTTAATTTTTTTTTCCAATAAAATCATGAAATATATGGAGATAGAAAGCAAGAAAACGCAAGAATTATATTTGTAGCACTTTAACTTGGTCATCTAAAGTTCATTCATTGAATTCAGAGAAAATATGTGATTTTTTCTATTTCAGTTCATTATTTGCTACCAAAATATTTCAATCAAAAAAATGTTCACCTATTTATTTTTCATAAACACTCTCCATTGAAATATATATATAAGGAAATGGGTCAAGAATTCCTCCAGGAATTTTTGATTAGAATAGAAAATTATCGAGTTTAAACACATTTAACATTCTTCAAACCAACTATATACAGTTATAAACTTACTTTGTAGCCCCAGTACTCAACTCAGATGGTAAGGACGGAAGAAATGCTGCTAAACGTTTTGTCCGGTAACAATTCTACCAGCTCGCCAACTTACACGTAATGAAATATTGGTGATAAGAGCTATTTCAAATTTTGGATAAACAAAAAAAAAAAATAACAGCAATTTTTAACGGGAGGAGGCAGATCGATTACATCAATTCCAGTACTCAACTTGTATTTATTTTATCGATCCCGAAAGGACGAAAAGCAAAGTCGACTTCGGAAGAATATGAATTAGTAACGTAAAGAGCTGGAAGAAGTACCGCACTGATGCTATAAAATAAAACAGGCGATTAGTAATAAATCTATATGAATATGTTAAGGTGTTGATGATCGGATTAGATGTGTCTGTCCAGATAGATAAAAGTGGAGTCTAAATTCCTGCTTGGTGTGAAATACAGTCAATATTGGTAGCATCAATTAACTGTTGTTGGTTTTACCTCTAACTGGTGTTAATTTATTTTGCAAATTATTGGAGAAATCTGAAATAAATGTGGGCAATAATTGCATGGATACACATACGAACACACACACACACACATAATAAATGCGCTGTATAAAGTCATGTAAGATGTTTTATTCTCATGGTGTAGCAAACCATGCTACCTCAGCAAAATACAGTGGTACATTACACTTAGATACGTACATGTATGCCTCCACAATAAAATGGTACATGCCACGTTGCTACATATTTGTCTATACAACAGAATGGTAGAGTCCACATAGCTACGTATTTATCTATACAGTAACACAGTAGATCCCATATAGCTACGAATCTGTTTAAACAACAGAACGGTTCAAGCCACATAAATATATGTGTTTGCCTATACAAGAGAATGGTAGAGTCCACATAGCTACGTATCTGCCTATACAACACAATTGTAGTCCACATAACCCAGTATTTATCTATACAACAGAATGGTAGAGTCCACATAGCTACGTATCTCTCCATACAGCAGAATGGTAGAATCCACCTAGCTACGTATCTGTCTATACAACAGAAAATTCCAAGCCATATAAATATGCATGTTTGCCTACACAACAGAATGGTAGAGTCCACATAGCTACGTATTTGTCTATACAATAGAATGGTCCAAGCCACATAAATATACGTGTTTATCCAATACAGTGATGCAATCAATCGAGATATATGCATATCGATACGATAGAATGTGCTCACATGGATAACTGTCTATGAAATAAAATAGTATAGTACACATCGCCATTTGTATTTCAATACACAGAATGGTATAGTCCGCATAGATACATTAATAGTTCTAAAATAAAACGGTACAGATCACATGGATATATTACAATAACGTCTCTGAAATAAAACAATACATCAAAATAGATGCGTATAGGTCTCTGTACTCTCCAGCGTATTTCAGTTAAAGAAAGTAGACAACATTATTAATATGGCTCCTCTTTGATATTGATTTCAAATTTTGACCTAAGGCTAGCAAATTTTGTGCAGGTGGTAAGTCAATTAGATCGCCCCCCTCCCTCCACTTTTCAACTGGTATTTATTTTATCGACCCCCGAAGGAATAAAAGGCAAAGTCGACTTCTGCTAGCCTTTGGCTTCTCTCTTTGATATTATTATTATTATTATTATTATTATTATTATTATTATTATTATTATTATTATTATTATGTTGTCGTGATTTAACCCTAGGTCAACCCTGATTCAGCTCACCTATGATGAAAGACATCAAGGTTTATTTTTTTTATAATATATTGGCCAATGTATCATTTTCCATTTATTTTTTTAAAGGTTATGATGCGATTCGAGGCAGATCCGTTTGGTACTTTTAGCAATTAGATTTCCCTTATTATCTCCTTTATTTGACCTTAACTGTGACCTATATTCAGGTCTGGTATACAGTACTGAAACATATTCTCTAAATATAAGTGATCTGAACATGATTGTGTCCTCACACAAAGATCAAAGCATGCACACGCTCACTTACACAGACTGGGGTGCTCCAACGTTGGGCGTTGCATTTGACAGTCAAAGTACTCCAGCGTCGTCGGTCAGCAGCCATCTTTCCTACATCATTTTTGTCTCGGCTGCTACGATGATTTTGCATTTTGAACTGTTTTCAAAACTGGAGCCTTTTCGAGGACAGAGTGCTAACCTGAAGCCCAATCATTCGTTATTCAGGAAAGAGATTGTAGGAGGAACTGCATTTGTTGACTGACAGCCGAGGCCCACGAAGTATAGTGTGGAACGGTCGCCTGTCAGGGATATCTAGTCATCAGTCTTCTGATTCTTCCGCCCTAATCGTTGGCCATTACTTCTGCTACTCCATCTACCTATTTATGCAATGTAAACGCAATCACTTTATATGGGATAGCCCGGCAGCTGAGATGATGCACCAGGGGTGACGAAAGAACTTGGAGCCAGCACAAGTGAGATTTAGTAGATGAGTGAGAACCTCTTAAGGCCAACATACGAGAGATTTAGAAACTAACTGAAGCCCGTCCTTCCTACCAAGTGAGAAGCAGTGGCCAAGTCACCAAAAGTACCATCTTTATCACGACACCGCCGCACCATATGTACTAGATAACAATATTATTAGACGAATAGCAGCACAATGATACCCATAAAATTACTAAGTTTCGTGAACTGAGTTTTCAGCACAGTCTGTAAAATATACTTTTCGTCAATAACTCATTATTATTATAAATTTTTATTTGTGAAAAATGGGAGCGAAAATATAATTATAACAGATGAAACAAATATAACAAGCTTTATATGATAACATCACGAACTTGTTTTGAACACGTGTATCAGTTATTTGTTAGTTAAATTGAATTTGTAGATATTTTTTAATAAAATTTAATCTAACTGTATACAAACTTGGATAAATTGAAAATATACAAATCTATCTACCTGTCTATCTATATGTGTGCGTATCCGCGTATGTGAACATATATGTATATATATATATATATATATATTAGATATACATATATATATAATTTAAAATAT
>NC_069002.1:8235309-8238563 GCF_001194135.2 Octopus bimaculoides | reverse complement strand
ATATATATATATATATATATATATATATATATATTTATGCATATATATACATCTATATACATATATATACATATATGTATATATATATATATATATATATTAGATATACATATATATATAATTTAAAATATATATGCACGTGTATATATATATACATATATATGAATATAAATATATATATGTGTGTGAGTGTGTGTGTGCAAATATATACCTATATATATACTCACACAGATTCACATACATAATTATCTATTAATTCACACACATACACACACACACACATCATAATACAACTTATAACTAATTACTTAGAGCTCAATATGTAACATCAGACTCTAATATCTCCATCTTTATAATGCATTGTGTATTGTATAGTCATACCGACATCCTCTAATATTTAGACAGAAAATATACAATAGAAAACAAAGCAAGAAAAAAAAAAACGAAAGTAATATTAGTTTCAAATTTTGGCACAAGGGTATGGGGAAATCGATTACATCGACTATTGTACTTTTTTAAAGGTTTAGTGGGTCCCAGCTGATATTATTTTACATTATCTTATTTATCGCAGCTAGATTCTTCAAAACGTTTGGTATAGTGGTGTATGCTAATTTGATAGTTTGCTTAATAAGGATGCTATGTATCTATGAGCAGGGAAAAGATACCTATCCAGTGCTCTAAAGACACACACTTGGTGTGTTTGTCGCGACATGAAATTCAAAGGAGGGATTAAACCATGTTATGTTTCTCTTACGTAAACTGCCTCTTGCTTTATTTGTAGAAGCTATATTTGCCACACTAATGAACTTTCTTCCGTTTAAGTACCAGTCTTAAGACCGATACTTCAATTTGGAGATAGTATAGATAGCCAGGAGTTTGCTTTGAGTGCTGTATAATGAATACACCTAGAGGTTACGCAATCTAGACTCACAATAGATAGACAGATAGATAGATAGATAGATAGATAGATAGATAGATAGATTTGGCTTTCATCCCTTGGTGTCAATAACATAAATAACAGCCAAGGACTGGGATCTATTGTATTCACTGAACCCACCTCAGAATTGTTAGCCTTGTACCTAAGTCCTCATCGTCATCATCATCGCTCGATTCAAAATCTTCATCACTTCACCAACGACCACTAACACAGACTGTACATAAAATAAATTTCCACATTTCTCTTAATTATTACCAAACATTTAGAACCATAACAACAAAAATTTGTTTGTTTGTTTTCCTTCTGCCATGAAACATTTAATGTAAATATAAACATTAGACCATTTCAAAACCTCGTTTCAAGTTTTGATATAAACCATGTTTACAAAGGTCAGAATAAAAATATTTTGAAAAATAAATGTCATATAATTATAAACATTACCAAGGTTTAAGTATAAATAAACAGTACTCAAAATATCTGTACTTAAAGTATACGTTTATAAAAACAGTATTTAACATAAAAAAGGACAAGTTATTAGAAATGGAAATACGGACAAGAACAACATTGAAATCAAACAAATAATCTTGTCTACACTTGGTTTTATTACAAGGAAGTACATGCCCACGCCCACCTATTAGAATGTTCAAATTGAAAATAAAATCGAAACTATGTAACATATAACTTTAACGATGACATGAGATTTTAACTGATTTACCAACAACCCTCCCCAGGAAACCGTCACAATATATTGAAAATTGAAACGTATAAATATTTAACTCATTAGATATGTTGGTATAAAAGAGTTCAAAAAGCACTTTGATTGGGGTTTTTTTTACTGAAATTCTGCAATAAATTACAGAAGGCAATAGAATTTTGTATTTTTGCTTCTGTATAAATGTGTGTGTGTGTGTGTGTGTGTGTGTGTGTGTGTGTGTGTGTGTGTGTGTGTGTGTGTGTGTGTGTGTGTGTGTGGTGTTGTCGCCAAAAGAAGAATTTAGAAACCTCGGGAGAACGTGAAATAATTTACATTTAACGGTTGAACTCGAAATTGAACTCACACGAGCAACATTTTACTTTGCTCTATCTAAAGAATGTTTTAACCACCGTCAGAAACACATTTTCATACCTCATTTGCATACATCATTGCTTGGTTCGTAGTTTTGCCTTTCTTTAGAATACATTTATTTTCTAATATATTTCAGCGTGTGCCTGCTGTGGATAAGCATCAATAACGTTGATCAAGAAACACATTTTCCATTCTTCAGATGTCCAAGAAGAAAATATTCTGAGAATTTTCAGTTTTGATAAAATCATAAGGTATGAGTAATTTTCTCTGAAAGCGAAAGAACGAATGTAGTAACATTTTGGTAAACGTTAGTGCTAACCACTGCGCAGACATCCAGAATATTATTATAACATGTTAGTCACCAAATATGTTCTTTTAATGTCGACCAATAATTACAGATTTATATCATCACGGACTTACATCAAAAACTTGCATCACAGAATTACACATATCAGTCTATGTTGATATATTTCTGGAATAATTAAAGAGACTTCCTATTTCCATTTCGTTTTGATTTACATTTAGAATAGCGTATCTTTAAGGAATGCGATGTGTAGTATCAGAACATTGTAACATGTCACTGAATACAAGCGGGTTGAGTTCGTTTTCGGGAAAGGGATTTATATGCACACAATCAGTAATAAATGCATAGAACTTTTTTTTTTTTAAAGTTGGTGGGAAATTGGAATAAATTGTTTCGGTATGTAGTAAAGTAAATCTGCAAAATTTTGAGTAAGTCACATTCTGCTTTTTTCTTAAGATTAATCAGATTAATTAACAATTATATATATTTTGACTTAATATGGAATTCTTCTTACAATTATATATATATATATATATATATATACAGAGAGAGAGAGAGAGAGAGAGAGAGAGAGAGAGAGAGAGAGAGAGAGAGAGAGAAACAGAAAACGTTTTCTATATTTATATGCTTTCATGTGCGCGTGTTTTAATAGATAGATAGACAGAAACTTGGAGTTGTTAATTGCCTTTCCATTATTGACAGATTTATAAGACTCCAAGCAAAGTGACTGTAGATTGATAAGATAGAATATGTCAAATCCAAGTCAGACCCCAACAAGTGATTGCTCTGATCATTAATGCTCATAACCATACATACATACATAGATACTTACATACATACATACATACATACACGCACGCACACATGCATAGAGACTTACATATATACATACATACACACACACACACACACACACACACACACACACACACACACACACACACACA
>NC_069002.1:8234065-8235068 GCF_001194135.2 Octopus bimaculoides | reverse complement strand
ATATATATATATATATACCAAAGTAAGCTCATAAATGTGAAACAAGGTGGGAAAAATAGTACTCGAATACCAGAGGTAGAGTGATATGTTTTATTATTAAAACTGCAAAAACATCACAAAAATATGCGTGATATATTTTTGTAATGTTTTCGCATCTTTTATCATAAAGTATATACACATATACGTGTGTGTGTGTGTGTGTGTATGCATATATATCATGCGTACATATATATATATATATATATATGCACGTACATATGCAGATGCACATGTGCATACATGCATACAGACTTACTTCTATGCATACGTATGTATGTGTGTGCAAGTGCTTACAGATTCTTTTTTAATTTCCTTATATACGATTCGGGTACATTGACATAGCCTTCTAATTAATCCTACATGCAAATATCGAAACGTACACGCGCACACAAAGCACCTCGCCTATGTAAAGTGCAGCATACACCTATACACATATATAGACACATACAAATACAGAAGAGAAGTCTGCTAGAACTGCTACTAGCGACTATCTTATACGAATTGTCCAGCTGACTCTCCATTTCTCTCCATCTAGTCCATAGCGCATTACTTACTAAGATCACCACACAAACACACAGACAGGGAATCATATGGTTAGCTTTAAAGGTAGTACAGAACATTACCAATCGTTCGCAATTACAATCATTATGTATACAAGGAGGTTGCTGAAAAGTTTCTGGCTTTAAGAGTATTGCAAAGGGCCTGGTTGGGGGCCCAACATTCTGAGTTCTTTTTACAGGGCTTAGAAAAACTGAAGGGCCGCTGCAATAAGGGTGTGAGTCTGAGAGAATAATATGCTGATTAAAATCATAATTAATTGATCTTCCTGGATTTTCTTTTACACAAAGCCAGGAAATTTTCGGCATCCTCTCGTATGTATGCATGTATTTATGTATGTGTATATATATATATGTGTGTGTGTGTGTGTGTGTGTGTGTGTGTGTGTGTGTGTGTGTGTGTGTGT
>NC_069002.1:8230392-8233584 GCF_001194135.2 Octopus bimaculoides | reverse complement strand
TATATATATGTATATATATATACATACACAAGGTGTGCTAAAGAGTTCCTGACTTTAAGGATATCACAAAAGGCTTGGTTGAGTTCCAGCCTTCTGATTTCTTTTACAGGGCTTAGAAAAACTGAAGGACCGCTACAATACGTGTGTTAATCTAAGAGAGTTATATTTTGAATAACATACTTTACTAACGATCAGCCATTTTGTCAAAATGGCTGATCGTTAGTAAGGAGGGACACACAAATAAGAAAGAAGAAAGCAAAGGACCACTGATGAGGTTACAGAAGTGTGACGAAAGAACTCTGGCCGAAATACGATTAATGTAAAATAAAGCTGAAGCAAATTAATACCAAAAATATAGTGCGTGTGTTTTTGTTGGCTAAGCTGACCATCCCCAAATACAACAATATATATATATACATATATATATATATATATATATTTACTCAACGGTCTTCTTTTTCAGTTTCCGTCTACTAAATCCACTCACAAGGCTTTGGTCGGTCAGAGGCTATAGTAGAAGACACTTACCGATGGTGCTTGGAACCATGTGGTTTGGAAGAAAGCTTCTTACCACAAAGCCACTCCTGCGCCTATATGCGATTTACATAAGGACAGTACCACTTTTCTATCTGCCTTTCTTCCTTCTCTTCTGTCTCTCTCACATTACTCATCACTCTATCTCTTTCTCTCTCTCGTAATAAACATATTTTTGTTTCTCTTTTACTTACAATCACTTCTCGTTCAAAATATAAACACACTCGCTCTTTATTTATTCGTTCATCATCTTTACCTCTTCCCCTCTCTCCCTCTCTTTTTCTCTTCCCTTCGCTCTCTTTCTTTCTTCTTGTTTCCACCCCCCCCTCTTCTCTCACCCCATCACCACCACGACCACTGACAGATAACGTAATGAGCCATCTAATTGGAAACATCATATGATTCCGTACATATGCACCAAGTTGCTGTGGTATGCAAGTTTACTTGGCGACACATGTCATGCGAATGAACGTCGTGGCAAGTTACATCACCACCAAGAAAAGCAACAATGATAACAACGATGACAAGAAGATAACGATGACAACTTTTGATTATAATGGCGATGATAAAGAATACAGAATGGAATTCGCCGCAGCGTCATCGCCACATTCGCAATCAAATATTTAACATAATTGTACTCATAGCGTCAATAAAATTTTGCAACAGATATGACGCAAACAACGAACACGACACACTAACTCCCAACTTGTATTTCTCACTCATACACACACACACTCACACACATACATACACACACATAGGTCTCTGACTGACCCATTGCCCGTGCACAAAGGTCAGTAATTGCCTGTCCATAAGATTATTGCACCTACGGTCGGCTTCACCAGGGCTCGCGCCCGCGGCTTTCGTGTTCCCAACGGATCCCTCCAACTCGACCGGGCATCGGAATGTCACCTCACCAACAATCGCGCATCTAAAATTGTAGGTCTATTAACAATTACACAGCTCCTCAAAGGCCCTCTCCACGCTGTTGGCATTATCCAGAGATTTAGCGACGGGCGAAATACCGCTAAGCATTTCGCCCAGCGAGCTAGTGGTTCTGCCGGCTCACTACCTTGATGATAATAATAATAATAATAATAATAATAATAATAATAATAATAATAATATTCAATACAGTAACCATAAGAGCATCACAGCAAACCACAGCACATACCTAAGGCACACAGAGCTGCGCTCGGTAGTGAAGTGAAGGCACGTTATAAAAATAAAACTACTGAATAATAATAATAATAATAATAATAATAATAATAATAATAAGAAGAAGAAGAAGAAGAAGAAGAAGAAGAAGAAGAAGAAGAACAACAACAACAACAACAACAACAGCAAGAACAACAACAGCAAGAAGTACAACAAAAATAACTACAACAAGAATAATGATAATAATCCTTTCTACTAGAGACACAGGGGCCAGAAAATTTGTAGGGTTATATTGACCCCAATGCTTTTGACGGATACTTTGTGTCGACTTTGCCTTTTATCGACCTCCACAAGATAAAAGGCAAAGTCGACTTTGGCGGGATTTGATCTCTGAACATAGAGACGGAGCTATGTCTCCAGTAGAAACGCAGCTATGTCTCCAGTATGCAAATGACTTTGCATAATTATGACCTACTTACGTGCAAATTGATATGTTAGTGATAAGTAAAAGAGCAGTTATCAATAATAAATATCTTGACAAACGGAACTGATAGACAAATAGAAGAAAATAGGTAAGGAAGAACGAATTATTTGGAAAAATTAAACATGCGTTATCGTGAATTAATTAACTAATTAATCAATTAATCAGTTAGTATGTTTGCAAAATCGTATAATTAAATCATCCTCACTGAACACAGATTGTAATTGTGGCATATAATACAACAACTACAAACAAAGAGGATGTGTCCAGGTAACATGCCGCCTCAATGCTTCTGTAACGCAAACATGTATAATGTTATAATTTTGGGATTATCCTTCATGTTTATCTACACAGCATTCCATACCACGTCCATGGTTCAGGTAAAACAAAATTTGACCCTTATTTATTTATATATTGAACAATTTTTTCCATTTATTTTAATCTTTTTTATCTTCTATCTTTTACTTTTCTCGGCCATCTCGGGCACCGCCTCGAAGAATCTTTAAGTCGAATGAATCAACGCTACCACATAATTTGTTTTATACTTTGCTATGTCTAGTACTTATTCCATCGGTTCCTTTCGCCGAACCGTTAAGTGTGTGTTTGTCTCCCGTCACTGCTTGCCAACCGGTGTGGTGCCTTTATG
Source organism: Octopus bimaculoides (assembly GCF_001194135.2). Lineage (NCBI taxonomy): Eukaryota > Metazoa > Mollusca > Cephalopoda > Octopoda > Octopodidae > Octopus > Octopus bimaculoides. Next base: position 8,230,765 of record NC_069002.1, on the reverse strand, counting down.
TCCCCGTAACTTAGCGGTTCGGCAAAAGACACCAATAGAATAAAAAAGTTTTACTGTTTTTAAATTTCATTTTTGATTATTTATTTATTTGTTTTCATTCCCTCCAGATAACTGTTCTTCACAGTGCTTCAAACACCACGAGGCAAGGCGATGGTTTCGTAAGGTAGACACAAATTTCTTTGTTAATATCACTTGTAATCAATTTGGCCATTAAACAGAAAGAAATGTAGTGCGTTGGACTAAGTGCCGTGAAATATTTTTGTCTTCGCTGTTGTAGGTTCAAATCCTCACACAGTCGAACTATACTTGATTCTTTTCTATTTTTTTAAATTTTATTTTATTTTATTTTTACTCGGGTAGTCTAGAGGAAGTG
>NC_069002.1:8217732-8225324 GCF_001194135.2 Octopus bimaculoides | reverse complement strand
GTGTTGGTGCTACAAGAAAAGCTCCTTGTACATTCTGTCAAGTTAATTGCTGGTAGGAACACTGTATTTTTTCGTATTCCAACCATAACATGCTACCAAGTAGATTAAAGATTTTATAAGTCAATGCTGTGTCCTACCTTTTAACAGTGCAATACAATCACTTATAACTCAACAGATTTTCTATAGAATTTAGAGCCACCACTGAAAGTTATCACATTTTGTATACAAATACATCTATGTAAACAATGCCACTGAAGATAGAAAAATGTGTAAAATAGGTACTTTTCTATCTTCGATCGCATTGTTTACATAAACATATTCATATGGGAAACATCATAACTTTCAATGCTGGCTCTGAACGCTATAGAGAATCTGTTTAAATTGAAGTCCTCACAATGAATCTATTGTTGTTTTCTATTTCAAATTGCTTCTTATGATTGTGAAATAACCTTTGTCTATGTTCCATTTCAGAGAACTAAAATTCCTACCTCTTTATTTCCTTTTATTTTGTCATTTCTTAATTCCAGGAATTGAAATAACATTTTTCTCTGGTGTATACGGCACATGCCTTGCTAACAACAAACACTTTGGGCAAGAGGCTAAGGCATTGATTGGATTGTCAGGAATGTTTATTGGTGTTGGTGAAATTCTTGGTATGTTCCATCATCATCATCATCATTACTATTATTATTATTATTATTATTATTATTATTATTATCATTATTATTATTATTATTAAGGTGGCAAACTGGCAGAATCGTTAGCATGCCAGGCAAAATTCTTAGCAGGATTTCAATGCCACAACATTCTGAGTTCAAATTCCGCTGAGGTCAACTTAGCCTTTCCTCCTTTGAGCGTCGATAAATTAAGTACCGGTTGAGTACTGGGGTCGATGTGATCGAATGTTCCCCTCCCTTCATTTTTTTTTTTATAGATAATATTAGGACTTTACTGACATATTCCTTCCAGAGGAGTCATAGCAGTCCTAATATTATCTATTATTATTATTATTATTATTACTATTATTATTATTATTATTATTATTATTATTATTGTTACCTCTGCCTTAGTATTGAGCAGAATATTTGCTGCAGTCCATCTTTTTATATCAAAATAAAACATGTACATGATAACATCTCTAGTCAAGCCTAGGAGGTATTGTGCAGCCATGCCTGATGAATGGTGGGAAAGATGTGTGTGTGTGTGTGTGTGTGTGTGTGTGAGAGAGAGAAAGAGTTAGGTCATCTGTGTATGATGTTGTTTATATGTTTTGTGAAAGTATGCAAAGGTAGTGTTGGTATATTTGGGAAAATGAATGGATGGAAGAAGAAATTCTTATGGAATCCATTACCGAAGTCTTTTATTCTAATTTCCATATTTTCTAAAAAAAAATATATATATATTTACATACACAGGTGGCAGCACTTTGGCTATTTTGGGAAAATTGACTCAACATTATGACAAAGCCCCTTTCATATTTATGGGATATTTGAGTCATATAACAGCTTGTTACCTTGCTTTTCTCAACTTACCATTTGACTCTGCACAAGGGGAATCAAATTCTCCCACATATATACCATCAAGGTGAGAGAAAAATTTTCTGGAAATTTTTCTTATTTTCTCATGTTTTTTTTATTAATTGTCACTAACAATCTTCTATTCTTTGAAATAGCTTTGTTAGAAAGGAATTATTAGTCTATGAGAGATTCTGTAGAATCTCTCATAGACTGTTAAATGTTTTTATTACTGATTCATATTTTAAGGCAGTGAACTGCTAGAATCTTTAGCAGGCCTGACCAAATGTTTGGCGGCATGTCTGTGGTTAACTTTGCCTTTAAAATAAGAATCAATGCAACTTGGAAGAAATGCTTCCATCTTTATGTTCTGACTTCAGATGTTCCTCCTCTCCTAAATTTGTTGGCTTTGAGCCAAAATGTGAAATGATAATGATGACGATAATAATAATAATAATAATAATAATAATAATAATATTAATAATAATAATAATAATAATAATCCTGAGTAATAATAACAATAACAAGGCCTGAAATTTTAAGGAAGTGGACAAGTCAATTATATCAACCCCAGTGTTTCACTGGTACTTAGTTTATCAACCCCAAAAGGATGAAAGGCAAAGTCAACCTTGGAAGAATTTGAACTCAGAACTTAGTGGTGGGCAAAATTCAGCTAACCCTTTCATTCAGTGTACTAACGTTTCTGCCAGTGTGCTACCTTAATAATAATAATAATAATAATAATTATTATTATTATTATTATTGTTGTTGTTGTTACTGAGGTCGACTTTGCCTTTCATCTTTTTGGGTGTTGATAAAACAGGTACCATTTGACCGAATCGATATAATTCCCCTACAACCTGCCACGAAATTGCTGGCCTTGTGTCAATAGTTGAAACCAGTATGTGTCTTCCATGCTGTAATTATTTCACTTGTAGAATCGTAGTCTTCCCTAAACCATTTCCCAATCTCCACTGACATTAACAAAACCTAATTAGCCATTTTCTGTCATCTGGGGCATTGCTCCAGCCATTGACTAATTGTGCTGTATATCATGTTTCATCTCTAATATTGTTGTTATTTATCATCTCTAATATTGTTGTTCTTATTGTTGCTGTCTCTCTCTTTCAGTATTGCTGTAGCGTTAGTCTGTAGCTTTTTACTTGGATTTACTGATAGTATCTTTAATACACAGGTAAGAACATTCTTTCGGTTGTATTTATAAAAGTAGAAAGCCTTTATTAACATATTGTTGCTGTTGTCTAGTCCAAGATAATCCCTTATACAGCAGACCATTGAGGCATTCCAGACATGAAAATCCTGTCTTTCATTTAGACACGTTATGTACCTTAGACTACATTGATCATTTCCAATAGTGTATGGTTTTATAGATGGTGAGGTGTATTCCATCTAATGTGACTCTACTCATTTGACTGGAACACGATACAAGGAAATACATGGAACAAGGTGATAACTTTAAATGTCTTTAATGCCAGCCTCATGTATATACACAACTGAATGATAAATGGAAATGGTTGATGTACATTTATACATATATCTACATGCATCTGCGTGGGTTGTACATTAGCTGTTAACCCTGGTGAAGAACTCATGAACAGCGATACATTAGAACCTCTGCTGTGTGTTGGTGTTCTGTAGATGTTGTTGACGATGTTGGTGAGAGACATGATGGTTGCGACAAAGATGGAGGTCCCTGTAATGTGGTCAATGGTTAGACCTTAGAAGGTCTGGAACCAACTGACTCTGAGACTAGAAGGAGGTAGATTTTTATAGCTAACGGTAGGCTCAAATGGAGTTTTGAACAGACTGTCTCACATGATTTATTTGGAGTTCTCAGTCCCCAGGTCACATCCCTGCTCACCACTATCGGGGCAGGGATGGCTGTGTGAAAGTACAATCCCTGTGAGTCAGAGTGGCTGTTCAAGTGAATTTTCTTCAATGATCTCTGGGACAGCTCCTTTTCGATTTTGTCTGCTGGGACCACAAGGCTGCCTGAATCACAGGAAATTGAGAAAATGTCAGAATTTCGTAGCACGAACAATAAACTTATACAATCCCTCATACGTGATGTGACTTGTAGTGGTGATGGGAGTTCCCCTGAAATTTCTGAAAGGGACGTTTTTACCAGAATACTGCCATAGCAAAATATCAGAACTCATTTCTTCTGTTCCAGCTTCAATATAAAAAAAAAAAGCAAATACTTCTCAGGGAAATAACTCTTACACAGTTCAGGGGGGATAATGCAAATATCGAATATATCTTGGTTTGGCAGAATAAAAACCTTACAAGTAGTTGGTTCGATCCTTTACGTCTGAGTTCAAATCCCTCCGAGGTTGACCTTCACTTTTATTCTTCCATGCTCGGTAAAAAAAAGTACTATACAGGTCCGAGGATTCATAACATCGACTGTGCCTTCCTAAAATTTTCTCCTTGTTTATACTTTTGTAAGAAATCATTTTTATTTTTGTTTATTTTTTGTTTGAACAATCTTTCCAACCTCAATTTACCTAGAGACGGCATTGACACGAAACACAATAGTTAATACTATTGTTCATTACATTTATATATGTAAGTACTTCCTCAACAATTAAGATGTCTTCCTCTTCCCCTACATCATTAAAAAAGTAAAATATATTATTTCAAAGAAACGATGTATTAATATGGCATATCTACGATTCTGTAGCCATCTGAAATTGTCTACTTGGTGTTTTAATCTGATATAATGATATAACATAATGAAACTTTTGTATACAGTGTTCAGATTTAATCCCAAGTGCTGAATCTGTCTGGAATATAAAAAAAAAATACACTTGCCAAAAATGCTATGCATGGGATTGAACCCATGCATCTATCCTCCCATTTTTAACCAGTAATTCTATTGGCTTTCGAAATGAGTTTCCTCTTCTCTTTTCCTTCTCCCTCTAATGTCTTCACCCCAACTCTACCTTCTACCCCATTGTTCTTCTCGACTCCCTTGCTCTTCTCTACTCTCACTATCTCTCTTCCTCTCTACTCCCTCACTTCCCACTCCTCTCACTACCTTTCTTACTCTCTACTCCCTTGCTCTTCTCTACTCTTACCATCTCTTTTCCTCTCTCCTCTCTCTCACTCATTTGTACTCTCATCATCTCTCTGTCAACCCTCTCTACTCTTACCACCTCTCTTTCTCTCTGCAACCCCCTTCACTTCTCTCTGTATTCTCACCATCTCCCTTTCTCCTCTCTACTCTCACCATCTCTCTTTCTCACTTCATTTCCAGGTATTAGCTATTGTAGGAACCATGTTCATAGAAGATGCAGTCGCTGCTTTTTCCCTGTGCAAGTTTTTTCAGGTAATTTTTATTTCATTTTTATTCCAGGAGAATCACCTGTAAAACTTGCATCTGCAAACTGCTTGCAAAATATCTAATACTGCTTCTTTCGTTATTAATTAATTATTATTTTAATTGTTTACTCTTTCAGTGCTTTGCAGCTGCCATCTCCTTCTTGTACAGTATAGCACTTCCACTCCAATGGCAGTTACTCATCATAGTCATTTTAAGTACATGTTCTGCCATCTTATTTTTCTCACTGAAATAAAGTATATTTGGAATGCTTCTATGTGAGTACTTTCTTTGTGTTCTGTTTCTGTTTTTTTTTTTTTTTTTTTTCACCTTACTTTTATTTCTGCTCTGAGGCAGAACAATTTTATTTCTCCATACTGACAATACTAATTCCTCCACACCAATAATGATTTCTGCCTGGTTCTTATTTTGTGAATTGAGGTGTAAGAATATATATACACACCCAGGCCTATTCCCTATATTTTTTTTAAGAGTGGGTAGCCACAACAAGACACACACCAAGCATTCCATTCATTTCCCAGCTCAAAGAGGCAAGCCCTGTTCTATGCTCAGGTCAAGGCATAGAATGCAACCCCCAAAATCAGCAGCAGGGCCCAAGAGCATGTGCTGGTTTATCCCCGCTGCATCATACTAGTTCCATACCCCTTTGAGCAACATCAAATTCACTCATCCGTCCACAAACCCTCTCCAAGCTTTCCTATCATTTATAAACTCTCTTGCCTCTCTCACTCCAACACCTCTAACCACCAAAGCTTTCCTCACTCCATCCATCCACACAAACCGAGGCAGAATTGGTAGGCAACAGAACCAGAGTCGGACCTCAGTATAAGAAACAATTTTAAGCTAAAGAATCATAATTTGACTAACCCTTTCGGCAAAAACATGTGGAAGAGCATGCATGAATGTAATCATGCATGTTAGCTTCTACAAGTTTCAGTCTATTAAATTCATAAAAGTCATTAAGGACCCATATCATTACCATTTAATATTCATGTTTCCTACTGGTATGCGTTGGCTTCTTTGACAGAATATGATTGGTTCAAGGACAGCATCATGCTACCTTGTCAGTTTTGGCATTGTTTCTACAGGTGAATGCCTTCCTAAGGCCAACTACTTTTTATCATGTACCAAGCAAAGGTAAAAACTAAGGAAACAGTGAGCTGGCAGAATCATTAGCACACCAGACAAGATGCTTAGCAATATTTTGTCCGTCCTTATGTTCTGAGTTCAAATGCTGCCATGGTCGACTTTGCATTTCATTCTTTTGAGGGTCGATAAAATAAGTACCAGTTCAACACTGGGGTCAGTATAATCAACTTAGCCCCCTTCCCTAAAATTGATGGCCGTGTGCCAAAATTTGAATCTGAAATGAGTGAAGGCAGTTTTAAAATAGATTTCCTCTATCATAATCCACATTCAGAATGAGGAAGCATGGTATATCACAGGCTTATCCACATAGCCATTTCAATATCAATGTATTGATCGACCAGTATGGCTTATATAAATCCTGTAAGTCAATGCCAACCATGCAATACAGAGAAATACCATATAACTAAACAATTAAATATTTCAAATGAAGATATTGAAATTATTTGTTGTAAATTATAAACACAAAATAGAAACTGAATGATCCACCAAATGGCATGAAAATTTATGTCTCATTTCGTGGTATCAATAATATTAGCAGTAAAGAAATTCTTTCTTCATGTACCTATTATAAAAAAAATGCAAATAGATTGAGAAAGTTAAAGGAATGTAAAACTAGTTTAGTGAGTGAGTGTGCAGTAGACTGAACTGCGCTGGTAGGGATATGTGATGTGTATGATTGATAGAGTAACTGAATGATTAATCAAAAAATTTTATTAGCTAATTAGTTAAATGATTAACCAATTAATAATAGTAAGAGAAAAAAAATTGAACCTCAGTGCATGTGCTTACAGTCGGCATAATGTCCCTTCTAAAATACAAGAAAATCAAATGTGTTTTTGTATTCAGAATTAACTTCACTCACTCAGCCAATCAGAATTAACTTCACTCACTCAGCCAATCAGAATTAACTTTATGCATGTAACCAATCAAATGATCCCTTCTTGTTTTGATTCAGTGAATTTGACTTTAAATTTTTTCTTATTTCATTGTTCAGGTTTCCTTTGACAATTGAAGATGTCAAACTCAGATTCACCAAATTTGGTCTTTCAACTTAATACATCTATTTTAATATTCTATTTTAGTAGTATTTCCTTTTTTGTTTTTTTCATTTTACCTACACTGAAATATTTACAATCAGGTAAGTGTGATTATTTATGCATATATTTCTATCTTTTATCTGTTTCGGTCACACTGGGGCACCGCCTTGAATTTTTAGTCGAATGAATCGGCCCCAGTACTTATTTTTTAAACCTGATATTTATTCTATTACTGTAAAGGAATAAGCAAAACAAAAATACACACACACATTCACATTTTTGTTTTCATTTACTTGATTGTCAGCTGACTGTGGCCATGCTGGACCACTGCCTTTATTTCAACAAATCTACCCCAGGAATTATTCTTTGTAAGCCTAGTACTCATTCTATTGGTCTCTTTTTGCCAAACTGCTAAGCTACGGGGACGTAAACAAACCAACATCAGTTGTCAAGCGATGGTGGGGGACAAACACAAACACACACATATATATATATATATATATATATATATATATATATATATATATA
>NC_069002.1:8212505-8216297 GCF_001194135.2 Octopus bimaculoides | reverse complement strand
CCTCTAAGTTATGGGGACGTAAACACACCAGCATTGGTTGTCAAGCAATGTTGGGGGGACAAATACAGACACACAAACATATACACACATACATATATATATACGACGAGCTTCTTTCAGTTTCCATCTACCAAATCCACTCACAAGGCTTTGGTCGGCTTGAGGCTATAGTAGAAGACATTTGCCCAAGGTGAGTGGGTTTGGTAGACGGAAACTGAAAGAAGTCCGTCGTATATATGTGTGTGTGTGTGTGTGTGTGTGTGTGTCTGTTTTTGTTCCCCTAACATTGCTTGACAACCAATGCTGGCGTGTTTATGTCCCTGTCACCTAGCGATTCGGCAAAAGAGACCGATAGAATAAGTACTAGGCTTAAAAGACTAAGTCCCGGGGTCGATTTGCTCGACTAAATGCGGTGCTCCAGCATGGCCGCAGTCAAATGACTGAAACAAGTAAAAGAGTATATTCTTCAGTAGTATATTTGCCTTTTGTAGTAACAACAAATCACTTGATACACAACATTAGAACTGTAGTAGTGAGATGTGATTTAAAACAGATGTAAGAATAAACATGCAAATACATTTGGGAATAGAAATATTAATCATACAATAAATGTCGATTTAACCCAATCACATCATATGTTTCTGATATTTCTTCTTGCCATCGGTGAGGTAAAGAAATTCTGCCAATCTATCTGTGCTATTTATATATTCTTCATCATCATCCTCATCAACATCATGCTATATTCACCTTCCATGCTTGCACAGTTTGGGCAGTTTGATCTGTTCCATAAGACTGACAGCAGAGAAACCTTGTTACTATTTACAAATTGCTGTCCGGCTTAATGAACGAATTTTATGGACAATCAATGAAGTTATATAGAGAAATGTCTTTATTGAGCTCTTAGCATAGTCTGATTGGTACAGCCATCTGCTGTATGTAAAAGGAAATATTCGCATGAAATTTTATGGATATTACTCTGGTTGGTTGGGTGGATAAGAAGAAGCTTGCTTTCCAATCATGTGGTCTTGGGTTCAGTCCCACTGTGCAGCACCTTGGGCAAGTGTCTTCTGTAATAGCTCAGTGCTGACCAATGTTTTCTGAATGGAATTGGCAGACAGAAACTGAAAAGAGCCACCCATCTTTATATACATATGTATACACACACACACAAACAAATATTCTATAATTATAAACCTAATTATAATCGGGGATCAGCTAATTGCTTCGCCACACACCGAATTTAGAAATAGGAGTTAAAAGCTCTCCCAGACAGTAACATACTTCTTTTACGTAGGCAAATGCTGCACTAAATGAAAAAGAGTGTTACTGTCTGAGAGATCTCTATTGTAGCAGAAAAGGCATTTTAACTCCTATTTCTAAATTCGGTGCGTGGCGAAGCAATTAGCTGAGCCTTGATTATAATTATGTTTATAATTATAGAATATTTGTATAATTTTACCTAAAATGGTTATTTTAATGTACTGAACTATATATATATATATATACATACACACACACACACATACATACATACATACATGTGTGTGTCTTTGTGGCTATTCCCCCCCATCACTTGACAACCAGTGTTGATGTGTTTATGTGTTTATGTCCCCATAATTTAACAGTTCAGCAAAAGAAACCAATAGAACGAGTGCTAAGCTTAAACTTAGGGGGGGAAAATAAGAAGACAAAAAATAATAAACACTGGTGTTAATTCATTCGACTAAAAATTCTTCAAGGTGGTGCCCCAGCATGGCCACAGTCTAATAACCAAAACAAAAGAAAAAATTGAAGATTATTTAGAAACATACATACATACATACACAGAAGCATATCACACACAGGCATCAAGAAATAGTTGTAGGACCAAGGTTTTATAATAATTCCAAAACACAATATTTTCTTTCCAGTCTTTCTTTTATTTAATGTTTTTTTTTGTTCTCGTTCTCAGTCATTTTGAATGAGTTTATGTTTTGTCTTGTCTTAAAAGTCACGTATTTATAAAGTACAGGCAGAGTGAATGTCTGGTGTTCATGCCTTTACTGTAGATAATTAATGATTTTAATTGAAGAGTGATCATGCTTTACATATATTGAAATCATATAAAAACAACTTCACCACCAAATTTTCATAATATTGTTTCATTAGTTAAACATTTCATTAATTTTTGTGTTCATTAATCAGTTGGTCTTGTTCTTGGTCTGCATCAAAAACTTTGTCGTCGTCGTCATCATCGTCATCTTCAACATCACCAATGTCATCATTATCATTACCATGGTCACCGTTACCACCAGCTTCATTTTCATCATCTTGTTTCAACATTTCATAATACTGTAAAATAAAAAAAAGAAAAGAAATAATAATGGTAATAATAATAACAATAATAATTCGGACTGAGATATTAATAGAAGCTAGAAGGCCTGATTTGGTAGAAGTAGATAAAGAGAATAGAAAGTGCCAGATAATTGACTTTATAGTCTCAAATGATGAAAACATTAATATGAGAATTATAGAAAAAATAGCAAAGTACCAGGACCTAGTCATTGAATTACAGAGACTAGGGAAAGTGCAGGTAAAGTGTATCCCAGTATATACAGGTGCATTGGAAACTATCCCTAAAGATCTGAAAAGGTGGATAGAGGAAGAAGGCATAAAACCCAGTTTAGTACACCTCCAGAAAACTGTATTATTAGGGACAGCTAGGATACTTAGGAGGGTTCTTGGCATCTAAGGTTACTTGCTGTAACCCAAATCTCAATTTGAGATCACCATGTTGCACACATGTAATTGCAATGTACCCTTATCAGACGGGCTGTCATGATGGGTATATTGGGCTTTGCACATTTGTACTTCAGCATCACTTTGATGCAATGCGCTGCTCTCTCACCCAATAATAATGCTTTCAAATTTTGGCACAAGGCCAGCAAGTTCGTAGGAGTGGGTAAGTTGATTGCATCGACCCCAATGCTTAACTGGTACTTATTTTATTGACGACATATTAATCATGATTATAGCCATTTAACATGTCCATGTTGTTGTTCTTAGCAAAAGTGATAAATTCACTGGATCAATTCCAGTGAGACCTTACACAACAACAGTAACAACAATAAGAAGGCTTTAAAATAGAGAGGGAAGAACAGCAATTCACATAAGACTGAATTTTCAAATTACATTTTGAAATTAACCACATCATCAACATTATTATTAAAAGGCAGTGAAATAAAGTCTTAACAGTTGCTTGTGTTATGTGAGTAGTTAAAACCTGTAATTTCTATTCTATCCAAATACACAGCACTCAGCAAGCATTTAGTGAACAGTGATTAGTGTGTTATATAAATCTGTTAAATAGGCACCATGTTTCCTTCATGTTAAATGGAAGCAACCAAAATTGTTTTAACCCTTTAGCATTTTAACCAGCCATATCTAGCCTAAATATTGTGCTTGATTTTTGTTAAAATTAATCAGATCTGGCTTCTCAGACCTCTGTTGGCACTCCGTCAGTTACGACGTCGAGGGTTCCAGTTGATCCGATCAACGGAACAGCATGCTCGTGAAATTAACGTGCAAGTGGCTGAGCACTCCACAGACACGTGTACCCTTAACGTAGTTCTCAGGGATATTCAGCGTGATACAGTGTGTGACAAGGTTGACCCTTTGAATTAGAGGCACAACAGAATCAAGAAGTAAGAGTGAGAGAAAGTTGTGAAAGAGTACAGCAGGGTTCACCACCATCCCCTGCCGGAGCCTCGTGGAGCTTTTAGGTGTTTTCGCTCAATAAACACTCACAATGCC
>NC_069002.1:8203492-8212495 GCF_001194135.2 Octopus bimaculoides | reverse complement strand
TTAGGTGTTTTCGCTCAATAAACACTCACAATGCCCGGTCTGGGAATCGAAACCGCGATCCTATGACCGCGAGTCCGCTGCCCTAACCACTGGGCCATTGCGCCTCTACTCAGACCTACCCTGCAATATTATTCCAAAAAAAATTAAACCCTCCAATTACTGAAACCTCAAGGCTACAAGATAATGGATGATTTATTCAAAGCAATGTGAATAAATTAGAATTATACTTGACAGAGAAATCTGAATGCTAAAGGGTTAAATGTGTCCATAACATTATGTCAAGACAAAAATGGAAGCTTCTAGGAAGAAGAATGAAAAACTGATGAAGATGCAGAAAAGGAAGGAAGGAGAAATATAAAAGAAACAGAGAAGAGAGGTAGAAAGACGGGGAAAAAGAAGTATGCGGCAAGCTCACAAAGCAGCTTGATGAAGTGTCTACCCAAAACCTTAGGCTATATTTTGATGTCAGGAGGTCTTACCCTCAATGGGTGAATAACATGGCTGTTGTACTTCAAACGATTTGTCTTAGTGGGATATATTCTGGGTCGATGGAAGAGGAGGAGGAGGTGGTAGTGGTGGTAGTGGTGGTGGTGGTGGTGGTGGTAGTGGTAGTGGTGGTGGATGTGGTAGTAGCAATGGTATTTTTTACTTTACATGAAAATGTAGAAATAATTATTAAATGTAAGAAATTAAAACAAACAAACAAAAAATAAAAATTTAATTAATTGATAATATCGAATGCAGTAGAAATTAAGCAAAAAAAAAAAAAAGAATCCCAACAGATATTTTTTAAAACAATGTAAAAGTAAAATAAAATACAAAAAAGAAAAAGAACTAACACAACAACACAAACAACAAAAATACTAGAAAAGGGGCAGGGGTAAAATTAATGTCTTGATACAATATTTCATTATTATTTAAAAAAAAATTTTGATATTTTTTGTGGATTTTGTGAATTTTTTTTTTTCCCCTAATATTTTAATTATTTTCCTTTTTATATTCAATAATCATCGTTTTGAGAATTTCTAGCCACTGATCATAATGATGTTGTTGCTGCTGCTGTTTATGTAATCCACATATTGAAATTCCTCAAAATATAAAATAGTGCCAAAAATTCAGAAAGCAAAAAAAAAAATATATATATATAAATGCAGCTGAAATTTTGAAAAATTAAAGTATTTGTATGAAAAAAAAAAAAAAAATTCCAACTTAAAATCCCAGCAGTTGCCCTTGTATGGTTAGAATCAGTAAAAACTGTACAAAGAGAATTACATGCAGACCTTCTAGTATGTAGACACATTAACTATGAGATGTCAATTGTGTGAATTTTGGTACACAAGGAACAATTTTCAAGTTATATGCCTATTGTTTAAAACCAGTTATCATTTGTTAATGATTATTATTATTATTATTATTGTTATTATTATTATGGTTATAATAATAATTATTATTGAGTGAGAGAGCAGTGCATGCCATGGTTGTTATTATGGCTATTGTTATTATTATTATTATGGTTATTATTGTTATTATGGTTATTATTCTTCTTATTCTTCTTCTTCTTATTCTTTTTCTTATTATTATTCTTCTTCTTCTTATTATTATTATTAGTAGTAGTAGTAGTAAAGGGAGAGAGCTGGCATTTTTTCCAGCTTTGTTCTATTTTCAAATGTTGCCCTTCCTTTACATTTGTGGACCCTGAGCCAAAATTTGAAACAATAGTTATCATTATCATTAGGCGGTGAGCAGGCAGAGTAATTAGCAAACTGGAGAAACTGCTTAGCAGTATTTCATTCGTCTCTACGTTATGAGTTCAAATTTTGCCAATGTTGACGTTGCCTTTCATAATTTTGGGGGTCGATAAATTAAGTATCAGTAAAACACTAGGGTCGATGTAATCGACTAGTCCCTTCCCCCAAAATTTCAGGTCTTGTGCCTTTAGTAGAAAGGATTATAAATAATATTATTATTATTATTATTATTATAAGCCTAGTACTTATTCTATCAGTCTCTTTTGCCCACACACACACACACACATATATATATACGATGGGCTTCTTTCAGTTTCCGTCAACCAGATCCACTCACAAGTCTTTGGTTGGCTCGAGGATATAGTAGAAGACACTTGCCCAAGTTGACACGCAGTGGGACTGAAATCTGGAACCATATGGTTGGTAAGCAACCTACTTACTACACAGCCACTCCTACGCCTATTAGTGATATTAATAATAATCCTTTCTACTATAGGCATAAGGCCTAGAATTTGGAGGGAGGGAACAAGTTGATTACATCGATCCCCCAGTATTCAGCTGGTACTTAGCTTAACCCCAAAAGGATGAAAGGTAAATTTGAAGTCAGAATGCAAAGACAGACGAAATGCCACAAAGCGCTTCATCCGGCATGCTAATGATTCTGCCAGCTATCTACCTTATTAATAATAATGATAAATAGTATTAATAAAGCATCAAAATTTGAGACAGCAAAAACCATTGAGAAATAATTATGTAAGCCTCACTACTTATATATACATACACCTGAAAGAAGAAACAGAAATATTGAATATTGTTAACGACAATTTAATTAACTTTAAAGATATATATATATACTTTTTTTTTACACACACACACACACACACACATATATATTTGCACAAACACATACATACATATATTTACACATGTATACAGACACACACACACACCTCTCTATATATATATATACATAAACACATACATATACACATACTAAAACAGCTACACCAGCAAACACATTTCCTTTTCCTCACCTTCTTTGTTTTAACATCCTCTTTTCCCTGATTTGCATGAGTCAGACAAAACTCCCTGATACTGATTTTCTACAGCTGGATGCCTTTCCTTCCATTAACCTTCACCTGTTTCCAAGCAAAGTTATATTTCTCCATAACCTGACATGTGTTCATAGACATTTGGAATTGAATGACACTGCTTGTATAACAGGGACACTTATTTACAACTATTGCGCAATTCCAAAACCAAAAGACACAAACACACATATTAATGTTTGCTTCTATGTTATAATAAAGACAATGACTTCAAAGTCATATTTGATTTTCTTGTATTTTAGAAGGGTCATTATGCCAACAATAAACATGTACACTGGGGTTCAATTTCATTTCTTTTACTATTATTGTTATTATTATTATTATTAATCAATTGGTCAGTCATTTATTCATATATACTGTGGAGTACAAGAGTGTTAAGACTGATCCTTCCGGTCATGTAAAGCACCTGTGCAGCTCCCATGTGGTGCCATGTAAAAGCACCCAGCACACTGCGTAAAGTGGTTGGCATTAGGAAGGGCATACAGCCATAGAAACCATGTCAAATCAGACTGGAGCCTGGTGCAGCTCTCCGGTTTGCCAGCCCTGGTCACACTGTCCAACCCATGCCAACATTAAATGATGATACATATTATACATCATCTCCTTTCCAAAAACTACTGATTCATTTTCATTCTCTCCTCTAAATGTGAGTAACCATGTTCTTCCTCTTACAGCAGGAACCAGCTCTGCATTACCCACTTCTCTCATACCTTAACCCACCACCCTTGGAGTTCACAGTCTTGTGAGATGCACGGCAACCTCACAAAGCACTGGTGGCTTGAAAAACGCATTTGGTACATGATGAAGATTAGTTAGAATTTGGAAGGGTACCCAGCTGTAAGAATCATGCCAAAGCAGACACTAGAGCATAATGCTGTTCTTGGACCAATCATATCCTGCCAAGGCTGCCAACAAATGCTGATTAACTTCAAATGATAATGACATAGTTAGCTAATGACTTTAAAGAAGAATTTGATAGACTGAAACTTTCTAGAAGACATAATTCATGCATGCTTATACGTCTATGTGTTTGTGAAAAGGTTGAGTCAAATTGTGACCCTTTGTTTTAGAATAGTTTCTTATATCCCCATTCTTAAATTAAGAAACCGGTAAAATTCATTATCGGTACTGAGGCAAGGTGTTGATAAAATCAAACAAAATTTGTTGTGCCTCAGAACGGAAATAAGAGAAAGAACAAGAGGAATACTTACGTGGTAGCCTTCCAAATATACTCCATTCCAATATGAAAAATGAGAGGGAAGCAAATGTACCTAAGATGACTATGATGAATAACTGCCATTGGAGTGGAAGTGCTATACTGTACAAGAAGGAGATGGCAGCTGCAATTGACTGAAAGAGTAAATGACATCAATTACAATAATAATAATAAGACTGAAAGAGTAAATGACATCCACAACAATTAAAATAATAATGATAATAGTAATTACAATTTTTAGCCATAAGGGCAGCTTGGGGGAGGTGAGGATGAGTCAATTACATTGACCTCAGTTTTCAACTGGTACTTATTTTATCAATCCTGAGAGGATGAAAGGTAAAGTTAACCTTAGGGGAATTTGAACTCAGTGTCAGGAGAAATACCGCTAACCATTTCATTCAGCATGCTAACGATTCTGCTAGCTTGCCGCCTTAATAATAATAATAATTATTATTATTTCAAATTTTTGCCACAAGAGCACTTTTGAGGGGAGGTGGGCAAGAGTCGATTACATCAAATTAGAATCAGCTGAGCTCTGGAGGTTGATGTAATTGACTAACACTTGTGCTTACACAGCCAGTATATATGATGACCACACAACCATTGGCCAGAATATACACAGTGGTCAGTATATACACGGTCACTGGTCAGTATGTAGTCAAGTTAGTATACAGACAGAGAGAGATCATTAATCTTTTAGCATTCAGATTTCTTTGTCAAATGTATTACTTATTTAATTACATTTTATGGGGCGTTTTACGTGCCACTGGCACAGGAGCCAGTCAGGCAGCACTGACATCAGCCACTCTTGAATGGTGCTTTTTACATGCCACTGGGATGGGTACCAGTCAGGTGGCACTGGCATCAGCCACGACTACGATTTCACTTGGCTCAAGAGGTCTTCTCAAGAACAGCATATTTTGTAGGTTAAAAATTTCACTGGTGTGTTTGTATACTTTTAGAGTGACATTGTGGGGTAAGTGTGAGAGGTTGGCTCTGGTCAGTTTTAACACAAAACAAATAGAATATTTCGACGGGATAAGACTAGTTTAAATGCCAAAGGATGAAGATGCAGTTTAGTGGTTAGTATACTCATGGACAGTTAGTAAATAGCCATTGGGCAGTATACACATATGGTGGGTGTATACACAATTGACCATCCAGGAACAGAAATGAAAGAATTACCTGAGCGAATTTGTACAATGCAAAAGCAGGTGCTCCATCTTCTGGGAATACAGTTCCTAATATAGCGAATATCTGGAAAGGAACAGAAAAAGAGAGATGATGAGATTAGAGAGGAGCAACAGAGTAGAGGAAGAGAGATGGTGAGAGGAAAAAGGAGACAGAGAGAGAGATATGGCATCCCTAGTCGTACAAACAAAGCGAAACATTCGGAAAGGAAAAATCGATATGAATAGCAGGACTTGACTAGTCTTATTTTTTTACTGATCATAGAAGAATAAAAATCAAAATCAACCTTGAAGAGATTTGAACTCGGTGCGTAAAGGATCGTCACCAAATGCTGTAAGTTATTCGTTCGACGCTGTAACTATTCCGAGAAACTGAAGTATATTTGAGATTTATCTCCCCTGAACTGAGTAAGAGTTATTTCCCTTACACGCATGTTTTACTTTTCTTTTTCTTTTTTACTTTCCATTCGATTAAATCTGTTACTAAAGAAATTAGTTTCTTTCTATGTTCCGAATATAAATTTTACGGGATTTGACTTCATAGTTCGAACCTTCCGACTTGATGAAATAAAAATCATATATCTTGCTGGAGTTAAAGAAATAGATGTGACCTTCCCGCAGCCATAATAGCAGAATCGAAGGTGATCTCTGCGTAGAAATACAGAGCCAGCTCTAAGTGGTTATCTGGCGTGCTAGAAAGAACAGCCAAACGTCGCAGAAAAAAAAGTCAGTGAGTGACAATGAGCAAAATAATCCAGCAGGATGTTGTTAGTAACCTACCACAAAGAAAAACTGGTTGATGCTATTAGCAGATTTCTAACATATTTCTCGTTCAATGGGAGAAACCGTAAGGCTGTGGAAGAGTTTCTTGGTGGTGTTGGCTGGAATATTTGTCTTAGTACCATGGCATTACTTGTATATACAGTGTTTTTAATACTGGTGGCTATATTTCTGACTGTCTCTTCTGTTACACTCAAATCTTTCATCATTTGACACAAGATCGCCTCCTCCAATGGTCCCGCCCCTCTCAAAAAATTCCTTGTCTTGCAAGCTGCTTGCTGACCCTGCTGGTGCCATGTAAAAAGCATCCACTCTACCCTGTGAAGCGGTTGGCATTTGGAAGGGCATCCAGCCTGTTGCAGGCTCATGTCAAACCATCCAACCCATGCCAGCATGGAAGGCAGACGTTAAATGATGAAAGGTGCTTTCAGCTTGTGTATATCACGTAATATCAATAAATGACCGACTAAATCTTTTGTTTTCATTGTCTTACTTTGCTTAAGAGAATTCAATAAAAGGTTTTGTTTTTTTTCCACATATGTTATGCCAACACAGAAAGACAGAATGTTCATGGCTAGAATGCCTCAAAGGTCTACTGTTTAAGAGATTATCTTGGACTAGACAACAACAATAATATGCTAATAAAGGCTCTCTACTTTTATAAATGCAATCGAAAGAATGTTCTTACCTGTGTATTAAAAATGCTATCACCAAATCCAAGTAAAAAGCTACAGACTAACGCTACAGCAATACTGAAAGAGAGAGACAGCAACAATATTAGAGATGAAACATGATATACAGCACAATTGGTCAATGGCTGGGGCAATGCCCCAGATGATAGAAAATGGCTGATTAGGTTTTATTAATTTCAGTGGAGATTGGGAAATGGTTTAGGGAAGACTATGATTCTACAACTGAAACAATCAATCGCAGCATGGTTTCAAATTTTAGCACAAGGCCAGCAATTTCATGGGAAGGTAGTAAGTCAATTACTTTGACCCCAGTGATCAACTGGGGTTTATATTATCGATGCCAAAAGGATGAAAGGCAAAGTTGACCCCAGAATGTGAAGACGGACAAAATGCTGCCAAGCATTTTGCCTGGTGTGCTAACACCTCTGCCAACTCACCTCCTTAAATAATAATAATGTATTCCTTTATTGGCCACAAGGGATAATATAAATTATACATAAAAGACAACACAAGACGAGACAAAGGATTTTCACATTCATGTAAACATTAAATAGCAATAAAACGGTAACAAGTAAAACTCCCAATGGGGGCAAGAGCTTTAAAGGTTACTTGCGGAAAAACCCACAAAAACCATGGGTACCTGATCAATAGGGCAAAAGACCTTTTATTTTTACAGGTGTATTCTCAGAATTGGTCTTTTCACACTGGCCATTTTCTCAACATCCACCCACATCATCATCATCATCGTTTAATGTCCACTTTCCATTCTAGCATGGGTCGAACGATTTGATTGAGGACTGGTGAACCAGATGGCAACACCAGGCTCCAATCTGATTTGGCGAGAGGGGACTAGTCGATTACACTTAATTTATTGACCCTGCAAGGATGAAAGGCAAAGTTGACTTTGTCAGAATTTGAACTCAGAACAGAACAGAGCAAAGGGCAGAATTGGTGCCCGGCATGCTAATGATTCTGGCAGCTTGCCATCTTAAAATATGAATTAATAATAAAAACATTAACAACATTGTACAGAATCTCTCATAGACAAATACTTCCCAGCTACAAAGCTATGCTGACATATTTCACAGAATAAAAGATTATTAGACACAATTAATAAAAAACATGTTTTTTGTTTTTTTCTGAAAGAATTCCAGAAAATTGCTCTCACCTTGATGATAAATATGTAGAAGAATTTGATTCCACTTGTGCAGAGTCAGGTGGTAAATTTATAAAAGCAAGGTAACACGCTGTTACATGAACCACATATCCCAACAATATGAAAGGGTCTTTGCCGAAACGTTGAGTCCATTTTCCGAAGATACCAAAAATACCACCGCCTGTGAATGTAGATATAGAAATAAACTTTCAAAGAAATATGGAAACTAGAATAAAATACTTCAGTAATAGATTTCATAAGAATTTCTTCTTCCATCCATTCATTTTCCCATCTATACCAACACTACCTTTGCATACCTCCACATGCCAGTCACGAGGCCAAACATCCCTGAAAGTTTCATCCAAATTCATCCAGCGGTTCTTGAGATATCTTGTCCTCAAACAAACAAAGACAACTGAAAACAATACCTCCGTCTTCGCTAAGGCAGAGGTAATAAAATACAACATACCAAGGATTTCACCAATGCCAATAATCATTCCTGATATTCCAATCAATCCATTAGCCTTATCCCCAAAATGTTTGTTGTTAGCAAGACATGTGCCGTAGATACCAGAGAAAAACGTCAGTTCAATTCCTGGATTAGGAAAAACAGAATAAAAGGAAATAAAGAAGTAGGAATTTTAGTTCTCTGAAATAAAATCTAAATAAAGGTTATTTCGCATTACAAGAAGCTATTAAGTGCTGGCTCTAAATTCTATAGAAAATCTTGCAGAGTTATAAGTGATTGTATTGCGCTGTTAAAAAGTAGGACACAGCATTGACTTATAAAACCTTTAATCTACTTGGTAGCATGTTATGGTTGGAATACGAAAAAATACAGTGTTCCTACCAGCAATTAACTTGACAGAATGTACAAGGAGCTTTTCTTGTAGCACCAACACTAGTGAGGTCACCAGAAATTTAATTTAAATAAACACCAACATGATTTCTTTTTAAAGGAAGAAGTCAATGTGGCACAGACAAAACAAATAGTGAGGAAATGTGTTAGGGAGAGAAAGACTATGTGAGTGAGTGTGTGATTGTATGTGTTAGATAAAGAGTTAGTAGGGATCTTTTTTAAAACGGGGGCCACAGTATTTTCTTAACGAAAC
>NC_069002.1:8203140-8203482 GCF_001194135.2 Octopus bimaculoides | reverse complement strand
TTTAATCTACTTGGTAGCATGTTATGGTTGGAATACGAAAAAATACAGTGTTCCTACCAGCAATTAACTTGACAGAATGTACAAGGAGCTTTTCTTGTAGCACCAACACTAGTGAGGTCACCAGAAATTTAATTTAAATAAACACCAACATGATTTCTTTTTAAAGGAAGAAGTCAATGTGGCACAGACAAAACAAATAGTGAGGAAATGTGTTAGGGAGAGAGAGTGAGAAAGAGGGTCTATGTGAGTGAGTGTGTGATTGTATGTGTTAGATAAAGAGTTAGTATTTATTAGAAAGACAGTGAGAGGGAAAGGTAATGAATGACCGAATCAAAAATATGT
>NC_069002.1:8200374-8202953 GCF_001194135.2 Octopus bimaculoides | reverse complement strand
TTATGGAGATTAAATACGCTTTACACCGCTTAATCAGCCAAAGGAGTAAATATAAACAACTGAATACTTGTCAGTGATTGGTTGAAATTATCGAAATAAGACAATTTTTTTACATGAAATAAATTCGAATACAAAAATATTTTTCTGTTCTATAACACAAAATAGATAAGTATACGAAGTTTGAAAGTCTTTCGGTACCAAAAACACTACGTAAAACATTAATGAAAACTGTGGCCCCCGTTTTAAAAAAAGATCCCTGGTACTTATTAGAAAGACAGTGAGAGGGAAAGGTAATGAATGACCGAATCAAAAATATGTACTTACCTGTGTACACAAATGGTAAGAGAAGCAGTTGCATATCTTTATTCTTGAACAATTGAAATGCCCTCACTGCAATGGAAACAGTAAAACATTAAGAGCCAGATTGGTAAAAGTGTCCAAGACAAAAATCACGTTTATCTTAGGATTCTAACCAAAGTAAGTGGACAGACAAAGAGAGAGAGAGAGATAGAAAGATAAGGAGGAATGGAGAAACTGACAAACAGGGATAGATGGAGGGAGGGAGTAAGAGTATCTGTCCCTGGTAGTTGGACATAAGACAGAAAAATGCTGAAGAATTAGGTGTTCTGATCCAATATACAACAGGATTCCCCTGGTGGGTTTGAAACGGTGACCTGTATGCCTACAGACCTCTAGCACATTATTGGAACACATTTTAGTTCTAAGATTTAAAATATTCCAGCCAGAACACAAAATACACTTGAATCAGTAAAGAAGGGTTCTACTGACAAAGTTGATTTAATTTTGGCAGATGATGGACTCATAGGAGGCAGGAACGAGAGAGAGAGACAGAGAGACAGACAGACAGAAATAAAGAAATAAATATTAAAGTTAGTGAGAAAAACTAAACAAAGTTTTCACAAAATGTAGAGCAGGAGGAGAGGATATATTAGTGTAAGTAGGAGAAAAGGTAAAAGTAGAGAGAATGAAGAGGAAAAAAGAGGAAAGAGAAAAATAAGAACTCACAGAATGTACTTTTGACACCCACAATGTTCTCAGGACTGAAATGAAAATATAAAAATAACAAAGTGAAAAGGTTTTAATTTTAATAGGATAGTCAATAAAATAATCAATAGAGCAACTGTGTCATTGTGTCATGATGTTTGAAGGTTTATACATGTTTACACTTGTTGTTGGCACTCCGTCGCTTACGACGTCGAGGGTTCCAGTTGATCCGATCAACGGAACAGCCTGCTCATGAAATTAACGTGCAAGTGGCTGAGCACTCCACAGACACGTGTACCCTTAACGTAGTTCTCGGGGATATTCAGCATGACACAGTGTGACAAGGCTGACCCTTTGAATTACAGGCACAACAGAAACAGAAAGTAAGAGTGAGAGAAAGTTGTGGTGGAAGAGTACAGCAGGGTTCGCCACCATCCCCTGCCGGAGCCAATTGGAGCTTTAGGTGTTTTCGCTCAATAAACACTCACAATGCCCGGTCTGGGAATCGAAACCGCGATCCTATGACCGCGAGTCCGTTGCCCTAACCACTGGGCCATTGCACCTCCATGTTTACATTACATATTTACATAACATGTTTACACTATATGCTATATGGTAATGTGAAATGTCAATAAAGTACTTTCTTCTTTCTGGGCCATCAGAACAACAAATGACCCTGGTGATTTCCTTAACAACCAAAAAAAAAAATAGTTTGTTGTTATAGGATTATTTATGAGACCTTACAATTCAAAAGTAGTTTCCTTATTGCCTTTATGTGGATGTTTCTTATAAGACACAACAGGTATTTGGGCCAGATATGCCTAGTTAAAAAAAGGGTTAAACGGAAATTCTTGTTTCCTTTTGGACAAGTTTTACAAAAAATACAAAAAGACAAATATAATTTGTAATTAATTACTGACATCAAATTCTGAACAATTTTATCATATTCACAGATGTTTACCTGCTCTCAGTCTTATCACTGGAAGGTTCATCACTGGAAGGTTCAACACTGGATAATGGTGGAGGTGGAACTTTTGATCTGAGAATAAATAAGAGAAGGACACCAAGTCCACAGGCGCCGCTGAGACCAGCAAATAACTGTAATCGCATTTGGGAACTGATGACCTCTTTTCCTTGGAAGGTGAAATAAGTGTAGATGTTACCCCATAATAAACTATATAAAAATAGGGAAAAGAAGAAGAAAATTGGGGTCAAAATTAATCAAAGGAATTGGAGAAAATGTCACAGAATGATATGGCACAGTGTTGCATTGCTACCAAATATTTCTTTCTTCCCATCTCTCTCTCTCTCTCTTTCTCACTCACACACACACACACACACACACACACACACAACTGGTGTTACTTAAGTCTCATAGTTTGACAAAGTTCCGTTCTTACTTAACCATACATTAATGGCTAAAAGCAAAAATTCAAACAAATAAAGAAAAAAAAAAGGAAAACAAATAAAAATAAGGCATAGAACAAAAGCATTTCTTCCAAGGGGGCAAGCTACATAATTCCGGGTGTCTGACACAAACATAAGATCCATTTCCAGCTTGGACATAACTTCAT
>NC_069002.1:8197009-8200125 GCF_001194135.2 Octopus bimaculoides | reverse complement strand
TATATATATATCATCACCATCACTTAATGTTCATTATCCATGCTGGCAGGGGTTGGACGGTTTGACCAGGGCTGGAAAGCTGAGGGGCTGCACTAAACTTCAGCCTGATTTGACATGGTTTCTGGATTGACCAGGTAGCTGCAGGAACGCTTCTCAAAATGGATGGAAAAAATTTGGAGGGTCACTTTGTTTCAATGGTAGAAAATCGAAAATCCATATATTTACATCTGCACCTATATACACCTCATTACACATTTATCTGTATACACACAACATACATATACTGAAATATCTTCACATCCATACACGTATGCACATGAATACATATCTTATTACACCTAAACCTGGATATATATACACGCTCACACAAACACGTCTGTATGCAGCCATCCATGCCAAACTTACCTGCACTGTAAAAGAGCCCAAAATATTCCGCTGTTCCTAGACATTGTCTCTGAGTTAGAGTTATTGGTGAGAAATGCTCCTTGTGCTGTCCAAATGACTGAAATGTGGAAGTTCAAAAGAAATTATTATTAATTTCTATATTTTTTTTTTTTTTTAGATAAACCTATGTGAAAAAATGGTAAATTATACAGACATTACATAAATAAATGATGTACGTGCAGGTGTGGCTGAGTGGTTATGAAGCTTGTTTCCCAGCCATGTAAATTTAGGTTCAGTTTCACTGCGTGGCCCCTTCAGCAAGTGATTTCTGCTATAACTCTGGGCCAAATAATTCTTTGTGAGTGGATTTGGTACATAGAATCACACATACATATATACAACAGGTTGCCATAGCATCTATCTACCGAATTCAATCACAAGGCTTTGGTCAGTCCGGGGCTATAACAGAAGACACTTTCTCTAGGTGTCATGCAGACGAACTGAACCTGAAACCACCTGGTTGCAAAGCAAGTTTCTTAACCAGTTTGCCATGCATGCACCCATGGAGAAAATTATTTCATTATATCATTACTTTAATGAGTAATTGAAACAAAAGCAATGTATTTCAACTGGTAACAAAAGGGTGAAGAAGAATAAAGTAACAATATAGAAACTTTTGGTAGCCAATGTTCCAGATCAATACTGAATGGTTAATATGGGATTAAACAATTACCTGCTGCTCCAAATCCTATCAAGACAGATCCTAAATAGAGAGTCCAATATATTGGTTTCAGGAAAGACAAGATAAACAGTCTGGAAAATAAAACATTTAACTAAAATGTAACTGATGAATGGCATTTTTAAAATCAAGACAGCCATCTATATATCATACTTAATGTATATACATTGTTTATAGGCCAGTTGCTGCACTATTTTGTCCTGAAATAACATTTCTTATGGACTTGCTTATGGACTGAAAATACAATAAATATCAGAGACAGATGAAAAGTCATTCAAGCTGTGACCAATGAGAGCTTCCAGTGCATTTCAGTCCTTTTGAGTTTTTGCATTGGTGCATACTCTCAGCCAATCAATGCATCTACCATTCTTTCAGCTTACAGCTATGATGAATCTCTCTCTCTCTCTTGGATATTTATGGTGTTTTTAATACAACACATCCATAAGAGATGTTATCACAGGAAAAATACTGCAGGTAATGGCCTATCAATGGTGTGTATACATTAAGTATATTACACAGATGACTATTTTAATTAAATACTGACTCAATTGTGTATAGTGGATTTTTAAAATTATATTTATTATCTCCAACAATTTGTATTTGAACCACCACTGAACTTTAAACATGGAATTAGCTCTTGAGGTCATTGACACGGGCACTTCCTTTTGATTAAAGATTAAGATAAGAGATTTATTTGTCTAATTTTGATGTTGAAAGACAATGAACCATGTGAGCTATTGTTTTTAGCTCTAGGTTTTCCCTGATCGAGTAGACTCTATCATTAGTAGTACAGCACTATGACCATTCTGTCATACTGTATGTTGGGGACTGTAATGTATCACTAATGACTTGTAGGTAGCAGCTTCCAGGAATCGTCCAGCCCATGCTAGCATGGAAAGCGGATGTTAAACGATGATGATGATGATGATTATTATTATTATTCAGGTCATTGCCCAGAATCGAACTTGGAATCTTGGGGTTAGTAGCCAGCATTCTTAACCCCAAGATTCTGAGTTCAATTCCAGGTAGTGACCTGAACAACAGCAACAGTAGCAGCAGCAGTGAAAAATACCTTTGGAATGAGAACCCAGGTTCGAAATTTCCCCAAGACACCTGATGAAGGCTGGAAGGTATATCAGCTGAAACGTTGTTTGAACAACAAACAAGATGAGGACAAATATCCGTCAAATGTAAACAATGTAAATAATGTACATAATTCCTCATATAGAACTGTAGATACAATAATGTTATCAATAATGAGGAGAAATATTATCTTAATTAAATATATCAATTAATACCAACAAAACAGTCGTTTATTCCCCATCTTGAAATGTGAGAAGACTTACTTTCCAACCTAGTACAAGATGTCCTTTTTGAACTGTGATTAGAGGAAATTTTGGGTACTTTTGTCAGCAGGCTGAGTGGCCAAGTAAGGGGTCTCCCACTGGTCTGTGTTGGTTCTGTTTATCACATTGCTGCAATCCACAAACTAAAGCATCAGAGGTTCAAATATTGGCAAAGCTGTTATGCCATGTTTGTAAATGGTACACTTCACTCTGAAGTTCCAGTTTACTTGGCCGTAAACAGGTACGACATATAGGATGTAAAGGAAAGGATATGAACATGTGGTGATGTGTAGTTGTGAATAACAGAATAAAGAGATATTGAGGAGTTGACGATGATGATATGGTGATGGTGTGATGTTGATGAGTAATAGTGATGATATGATGATGACAATGATGATGACAGTGGTTACAAAATGATGATGGTTGTGATGACAGTTACAATGACAATGATGACGATTACGATGGATGATTATGATGATGATATAACTACATAGTTATACTCACAGATATGTGACACCACCCATTATCATAGAAATTTTGGTGCCACACAAGAATATAATAACAGGAGCGATCCAGTTGCAGATGGCGAACGTTGTGTAGATAACACCGAGACTAGATGAAAGGAAGGAAATAAAAAAAAAAAAAAA
>NC_069002.1:8193065-8196999 GCF_001194135.2 Octopus bimaculoides | reverse complement strand
AAAAAAAAAAAAAAAAAAACATTACACAAATTTAAACATCACAACCACCACAAAACAATAACAAACATCAATTTAATTTCTCTTATTAATCTTAGAGGACCAATAAAGGTCAAAGGTGATTGATGCCTGCCTTGAGACCAACCAAGTAAAAAAAATAAAATAAAATAAAATAGAAATAAAAAAATCAAGTGAGAGGATTTGAACCTAGAACAGCCAAGGCAAAATACTTCATGAGATTTAGTCCAATGCACTACATTTCTTTCTGTTTATTGGTCAAATTGATTACAAGTGATATTGACAAAGGAATATGTATCTACCTTACGTAACCATCGCCTTGTCTCGTGGTGTTTGAAGCACTGTGAAGAACGGTTTTCTGGAAAGAATGAAAACAAATAAATGAATAAATAATTAAAAATAAATTTTAAAAATTGTAAAATATAAAATAAAAAACAAAATGGAAAGGAAACTATGAAAGTAAATAGTCTGGAAGACTATGTGATTGTTTAGTCTGACACACGAAGTAAGGAATTAGGAATTATCAATTGAGACTTGTAAGAAACCAGTATTTCAAGTTAGGACAAACACAATTACAGAGATTGTTTGCTGGATAATTTTAACTTAACACATACAGAGAAAACACATACCTACATATACAGAGGTATATTCTAGTTTTGCTTAACACTAGCAATACCAACATTAATTACTTCGCTGATACTCGTTGACGCTGCATCAAAGAGGTCAGGGAACAGAAGAAAAAAGACATGCACTCAACACCAGAGCTGAAGACACCTCCGAAAGTGGGGGCCCCGCCACGTCAAAACGGTAGAGGTGTAGGGGCCGATACCAGACTTGGTTCCTCCTGATGATGTCTTGAGCTAACTGGATCCTATAAAGGAGCTGTTGTGGTAGCAGACCACATGGTTTTGGGTTCAATCTCATTGTGTGGGTACACATTTTTACTGTAGCATGGACCAAACAAAACTGTGCGAGTGGATTTGGTAGACGGAAACTGAAAAGAAGCCCACTATATATATCTACCTATCTATCATGGAACAGTATGTTATATATATATATAATGAATGTGTATACAAATATGTATGTGTGTATATATATCAATGTGTATACACATATATTTATGTCTATATATGTGTGTGTTTCTGTGTATACATATTTATATATATATATATATATATATATATATATATATACAAACATACATATATATATGCATAAATATATATGTGTATGTGTGTATATATATATCTTACTCTCAACTATATATATATATATCTCAAACATAAATTGAAAACAGAACACAAAGGATATCGCGGTACACGTGTTTCAAGCTTTATAAACAATCTGTCAATTGTTTATAAAGCTTGAAACACATGTACCGCAATATCCTTTGTGTTCTGTTTTCAATTTATGATTGATATATTCTTTCACCTCTGCCACTATCTGGCATACACAGGTGCTTACACTTATCAAGTATTACCACTATATATATATATATATATATATATATATATATATATTGGAGCCTGGTGTAGCCATCTGGTTCACCAGTCCTCAGTCAAATCGTCCAACCCATGCTAGCATGGAAAGCAGACGTTAAACGATGATGATGACATATCTATATATATATATATATATATATATATAGTTGAAATTTACAGAACAACAAAAGACGAAGACAGGTCTATAAACAACAAGCAGGTGTATAAGCTTGACGCTCGACAAGGTGAGAAAGTCTTTTTCATTTCAAGCCTAGGCTCTTCAACAGTAAAGAACACAAGGAAATAATTAGAGAGGGAGTGTGTACATGTATGTATGTATGTACGAACAAATAGCATCCATAAAGTCTACCATTTTCACTTCCAATGCATGGTTGGCCTCAAAGCTATAGGAGAAGACACTTGCCCAAACTGCCATGCAGTGAGACTGAACTCAAAACAGTGTGGTTGCAAAGCAAGCTTCTTAACCTACAGCCAATGTCTGGGCCTATATTTTAATAAAATATTTTCAAAGGACTTTGAAACTAGAGATAGGATTAAAGAAGTGTACCACTCTTTTCAATGCGGTCATTATGTGAAAAGCACTTTAGAAAGATATATTCCAAAGTTGTCTAGATAATTGGTAAACTTTCCGTGTTAGAACGATGCAGATAAAATGACCCAGATATACAGAACAAAACAAAGATAACAGTAAAGATTAGATTGACCCCAGTATGCAACTGGTACTTAATTTATCGACCCCGAAAGGATGAAAGGCAAAGTCGACCTTGGTGGAATTTGAACTCAGAACGTAAAGACATGAAATACCACTAAGCACTTCGCTCGGTGTGCTAACGTTTCTACTAGCTCACTGCCTTCTCACAGTAAAGTTACTGAGTGAATTATCGTTAGAGTAGTGTACGTGGCACATAGCTCAGTGGTTAGAGCCTCAGGCTCACGATCATGAGGTAGTGAGTTCGATTCCTGGACCGGACTGTGTGTTGTACTCTTGAACAAGACACTTTATTTCACGTTTCTCCAGTTCACTCAGCTGTAGAAATGAGTTGTGACATCGCTGGTGCCAAACTATATCGACCTTTGCCTTTCTCTTGGATTGTATCAATGATGTGGAGAGGAGAGGCTGCTACTGTTTCAAATATTTGAACCTGCTATCTTCCACATAAAAGGAAGAAAAAAAAAAAAAAAAAAAAAAAAAAAAAAAAAAAAAAAAAAAAAAGAAATAAAGTACAAAACAAACTCATAGATGTGTGGCTGTGTGGTAAGACGCTTGCTTCACAACCACATGATTCCAGGTTCAGTCTCACTGTGTGGCACTTTCCACTATAGCCTCAGGCCGACGGAAGCCTTCTAAGTGGATTTGGTAGACGGAAACTGAAGGAAGCTTGTTGTATATATGTGTGTGTGTGTGTGCCTCTGTGCCCCAACCATTGCTTGACAACTAGTAGTGATGTGTTTATGTACCTGCTAAGGTGACTAACAGAATAAGTACTAGGCTTACAAAGACTAAGTCATGGGGTCAATTTCTTTGACTAAAATTGTTGTCATTTCTTCTCTAATTAAGGTTTGGCAAAAAAAAAAAAAAAAAAAAAAAAAAAAAAAAAAGGAAAAGAAATGAAAGATACACCAGAAGATAATGCAGTCCAAGACTGGAACATCTGCATTTTAAGTCTGCTTCATCGTTTGTCACCTGGTATTATTATTACTACTACTACTACTACTACTACTACTACTACTACTACTCAGAGAAATACTCCTTAATTTTGTATATTCTGAAGTTAAACTTTGAACTCCCAATTGTTTTGCTGTTTTGTGTTGCTTTTTTGCGATTTTCAGTTAAATCTCTTCACTGACAATATGGACTTTATACATCACCTAATTATTATTTCTACTTCTTTGCTATGATTGATATATATTTATATATAGTATGCAAACAGGTGTGTATGTGTGGTGGGTGTATATGATCGGTTGACTGTGTGATAATGCCAATCAAAAATAGCTGTTGTACAGTTATGTCCCTTTACATTTCGAGTTCAAATCTTGTTTGGCTCCACTTAATCTTTCATTCATCTAAGGTCGGAAAAATAAGTAACAATCAATAAAATAAATACAGTATCAGGTTTTTTTATCTGGCTTCCAGAATTCCAGAAATCCTCGAGTATATTCCACCCTTGAGTATAATACGCAGGGGATTTTTAGGGGGCTGTACCTCTGTAAAACCTAAACCTTGTGTATAATATGCACCCCTTTTCTAACTTGAGTCAAGGAGGTCTATATAACGTCCTTGGTTTGTAAATGTATATATGGTAACGTCCTTTATTATTAGTGTATATATAACATAATGCAAACGTGTAGCTTTTTTGTGCACTTTGTTTGCAGAAAATAAAGAAATAACAGTAATAACGTCAGTGAAACAAATCAAC
>NC_069002.1:8190544-8192961 GCF_001194135.2 Octopus bimaculoides | reverse complement strand
GTGACAAACACAAAGACATACATATATATATGATGAGTACCCTTATAATTTCTGTCTACCAAATTAATGCATAAGACATTGTTCAGCTTGGGGCTATAGAAGAAGATACTTGCTCAAGATGTCACACTGGGATAGAACCTGAAACCAAGGGCTTTCAAAGCAACCTTCTTAACTACACAGCCATGACTACATCTAGAGAGGAAGTGTTTGTCAAATAATTACCTAGGTAATCTGCCTAGTTACATATGTGTTGTAGAGGTATCGGCCTTACAATCATGAGGGTATGAGTACAATTCCCGGACTGGGTTGTGTGTTGAGTTCCTGAGCAAGACACTTTATTTCACATTGATCCAGTTTATTCAGCTGTAGAAATCGATTGTTATGTCACTGGTGCCAACCTGTATCGATCTTTGCTTTTTCCCTTGGATATCATTGGTGGCAAGAGAGGAGGTAACTGGCATGCATGGGTGACTGCTGCTCTTCCATAAACAACCTTGCCCGGACTTGTGCCTTAGAGGGTAACTTCCTAGGTCCAATCCAATGGTCATTCGGGATTGAAGAGGTTCTTTACTCTTTACATATGTGATAGCCTAGTATTCAGTAAGTCAGCTGCTCTCCTTTTATAGTAAACTTTTAGCTCTGTTATTGATATTTAAGAAGTATGTGACCGAATAGTAAATGGCAACATCTGTTCATATTACAGCCACAGTCACAAAGAAACTATTAAAGAGGAAGAAAACGAGGCATAACTATACAAGTGTGCCCCACCAACAACATGGTTCTTGGTTCATTCTCACTGCATGGCACCTTAGATAAGTGAGTTTTCTACTATAGCCTCAGGCTGACCAGAGCCTTATAAGTTGATTTCGTAGATGGAAACTGAAAGAAACCCATGGTGTGTGTTTGTCCCCCACCACTGCTTGACAAGGGGTGTTGGTATGTTTATGTCCCTGTCACTTAGAGATTCGGCAAAAGATACTGGCACACTGAGTACCAGGTTTCAAATGATAAGTACTGGGGTTGATTAGTTTGACTAAGTTTCCTCAAGGCGGTGCCACAATATGACTGCAGTCCAATGACTAAAACAAGATAAAAAAAAAATGAAAAAAATATACCCTTGTGATAGTGTAACTTAAGATTAAAATAGAATTTAATGTAAAAAAAAAAAAGTGAAAGAATTAATGGGTGTGCACCAATTCATACTGACATGTGACACAATTGTTTCAAAATTTCAAGTTTCACTTTGTGGATATTTATGTAATGTGTGTCAGTATGAAAGTGTACACACCAACCTATTTTCTTTCCTTTGTTTTACACATTAAATTCCAATACAACCATAATCTACACCGTCCGAAAGATATTTGCAGAAAAAAATTTCATTCAGAAATATTTATTTTTCTGAAAGTTATGAGGAAATAAATTTGTGTGGTTTTTTTGGTGAGCAGACTTGTGTAGGAATGTCACAACTAAAATAATAAATGGTTGTAGCTGATGACACAACAGGATATAAAATTACAATAGGCAAGACCAGGTATGAGAATGGTTTAGTATGTGACAACTAGTTCACATCTGCCCCGCATTTGATGATTCCACTTTGACCTTTATAAAAAAATATTTAAAGTCACTTCGCTAACTTCATCATCATCATTTAACGTCTATATCCCATGATGGCATGGGCTGGATGGTACGGTAATTACTGATGACTCTACTGTCTCCTTTAGCATGGTGTATAGAGTTTTCCTAATACCAACCACTTTACAGAGTGTGAACTAGATACTGTCTCGTATTACTTTTGCATTTCTCGCAGGACTACGACACTGCCAACTTATAAATACTTTTAAACATATCTATTTATTCACATCATATCGAATTTATCGTGCATTATGTTGTAGCTTCGAGATTTCAATGATGTGATTGCTTAGTTTTACAGTGACATTGTAGGGGAGGTGTAAGAGGTCAGTTCTAGCCAGTTTGAACACAAAATAGATAGAACACTGGGGCCAAATATGGCCAATTTAAATGGGGAGGATAACTTGACTTTTACTCATTGTTTCTTGATTACTTAAGACATTCTGTATCTTCTATATTGTTGTTGTTCATAGCCCAAAGTCAGCTATTCCAGTAATGTCCATTACACCTTTTATTTCAAGGCATGTTAGACTTGCATAATACAATCTCTTTTGGGATATTGATGGGGTAATTTTCTAGCTAATTGAGCGATCATATGGGTTGTTAACCCTTTTGATATCAACGCTGGTTCTATGATACAAACATCGCGTTTTCAAGTTATCTTAATTTAAAATTTCCATCAAAATTTCCTGTTGATCTGTTCCAAACATCAGCTTAATAATCCTTCCTACTATAGGCACAAAACCTCAAATTTGTGGGTTCTTATATATATATATATATATATATAT
>NC_069002.1:8187484-8188470 GCF_001194135.2 Octopus bimaculoides | reverse complement strand
GTGGCTGTGTCTAGCCACTGGATCCTATAAAGGAGCTGGTGAGGTAGCAAACCATGAAACGTGGATTTTGGTAGACGGAGATGAAAGAAGCCCGTCATATATATATATATAAATAGATCAATAAATAAATAAAGGTAATATTTTTCTTTTACCTGAACCATGGACGTGGTCTGGAATGCTGTGAAGATAAACATGAAGGATAACCCCAAAATTATAACATTGTACATGTTAGCGTTACAGAAGCTTTGAGGCGGCATTTTCGTTGTTTATAGTCGTTTTAATATATGCCACAATAACTGTCTGTGATCGGGGTAGATGATTGAATTATACAATTTAACGAACTTGTTAACTAATTAATCAATTAACTGATACACAATAACACATGTTTAATTTTTCTCCAAGACCGTTCTTCCTTGTGTATATTGTTCTTCTATTTGTCTGTCAATCCGTTTGTCAAGATATTGTTTAGACGTGCTGGGACGGTTATCACTCATATATTGGTTTGACCATAAATAGGTCATATTAATAACAATAATTGTTATTATTATTTGTTCATATAGGAACAGGAGACAATCAGGCTAGTTATAATTAAAAATCTGTCTAATTTACTCGTATGTATGCATAAACTACGTGTACTTAGGTGTTATTTAGACGAGTATCCGTGTATGTGTTTGAGGGTGTGTTAATTGCTTGTGTATATATGTGTATTGTGAGTGTGTTAAGTGCCCATGTTTATGAGTATGTGTGTGTGTTTTAATTGCTCGTGTGCATATAGATATCTATTTATAATAAGCGTGACTGAATGCTGTCATGTGCTTTACGTTGGATTGTCAGAGAAGTGTGTTATTAGTGCACATAAATATAAAGATATATTATACATACATATATATATATATATATATATATATATATATATATATATATTATATTTGTACGTGTGAGAGCGAGAGGTACCTAGTGTTGAAGTTGCGAGGTAATGTGCTGTG
>NC_069002.1:8186222-8187217 GCF_001194135.2 Octopus bimaculoides | reverse complement strand
ATATAAAGATATATTATACATACATATATATATATATATATATATATATATATATATATATATATTATATTTGTACGTGTGAGAGCGAGAGGTACCTAGTGTTGAAGTTGCGAGGTAATGTGCTGTGTTCGTTGTAATGTCATGTTCCTTGTAAAA
The DNA here is from genome assembly GCF_001194135.2 of Octopus bimaculoides. Lineage (NCBI taxonomy): Eukaryota > Metazoa > Mollusca > Cephalopoda > Octopoda > Octopodidae > Octopus > Octopus bimaculoides. Next base: position 8,187,061 of record NC_069002.1, on the reverse strand, counting down.
TGTTTCTGAAATGAATTTACGTTAAATATTTACAGACGAAAGAAACGGATGATAGTGTATGTTGCGGTAAACCGGCGATGAATCCCTTTCTATTTTCACTACCATTGCTGTTATCATCGAAAGCTGTCATCGTTATCTTCGTCGTCGTCGTTGTTGTTGTTGTTGTTTTTTGGAGGTGTAATTAGCAACGATGTTCATTCACATGACATACGTCACCGTGTAAACTTTAACACTACCGGAACTTGACGCATATATACGGAAAAGTACGGAGATTATTTAATTTATTTATTTATTATTATTTTTTTTTTGTGTGTGGAGTAGTGGGTTGATTATGTTGTATGTTAAAGGTAGTGGTGGTGATAGTAGTGGTGTGAGAGATGAGGGGGAAAGATGAAGAAAGCGAGAAAAAACAAAAAGAGTGAGAAAGAAAAAGAAAGAAAGAAAGAAAGAGAGAGAGGAACGGGTAGAGATAAGTAAGTTATTTAATTAATTAATTAATGAGAGAATGTATATTATTTAAAAAGAGAAGTCACTGCACAATAAAAAGGCAAAGAGACGAAAAGATGTTTACTACGAGAGAAAGAAAGTGACATAAAGAGACGAGTTTTGTGAAAGAAGAAAGAAAAGAAAAAAAGAAAAGAACATCTGCCCTTATATAGATTGTAGGCGTGGTTGTGTGGCAAAAAAAGTTTGCTGCTCAACCACAGAATTCCGGTTCTGTCAGGTGCGTGACACATCGGGAAAGTGTCCTCAACTATAGCCCTAGGCCAACAAAAGCCTTGTGAGTGGATTTGATAGACGGAAACTGAAAGAAGCCCGTCGTGTGTGTGTTTGTTTGT
>NC_069002.1:8181880-8183004 GCF_001194135.2 Octopus bimaculoides | reverse complement strand
TTGTCAATAATAAAGAGATGGTTACGCGCGCGCACACACACACACACACACACACACACACACACACACACACACACACATTTTTACTCTTATGCGTTTCAGCCCAACTGTTGCGGCCTAGCTGGGGCACCGCCGGTGTCATCACCTTTTCAATGGTCATTTCCCTTTCCATGGCTTTCAGTGATTTTAATCCTCCAATTATATTACTGCTAGAAATTAATACTTGGAAAGGTCTGCAGTTACGTTCTGAGTTCAAATTCCACCGAGGTCGACTTTACCTATCATCCATTCGGGGTCGATCACAATAAGTACCAGTTGAGTACAGGGGGTTGATTTTATAGACAACCTCCCTCCCCAGATTTCGGGCCCTGTGCCTATAACAGAAAGGATTAATATTTGGCAGGAGTAACTGAGTGACTCAATCAAGGGCCAGGAGTTTCGTACGTTGGCACCTATTAAGCTAATTACAAATGAAGGGCTGATAAATTTATGTAAAAGTGATAACGGTATTTCTCTGAAGTACATAAGGTTGCCATCATAAAGTAGGGTACTAGGGTACGTATAGCATGCGTGTATCCTGTTTTTAGTTTTGTATCTTCCATGAATATTAGAGGTTTATATGAAAGTCCGTTTTATTAATTGCATTCATCAGGTATTAATAGAGGAACTGCCAAGCGAGCTGGTGTACTGGCATTGTGAGAGAGAGAGAGAGACCAGCAGACACACGCACAAACACACACACGTATGAGCGTACACATACATACAGATAAATAGATTGATAGATAAATATATAGATAAATAGATAGATAGATAGATAGATAGATAGATAAAGAGAGGGGGAGAGAAAGATATATATATGTAAAAGGTTGAAGAGGAACACACGAGTAGATATATATGTGTGTATATCATCATCATCATCATCATCATCGTTTAACGCCCGCTTTCCACGCTAGCATGGGTTGGACGATTTGATTGAGGACTGGTGAAACCGGATGGCAACACCAGGCTCCAATCTAATTTGGTAGAGTTTCTACAGCTGGATGCCCTTCCTAACGCCAACCACTCAGAGAGTGTAGTGGGTGCTTTTACGTGTCACCCGCACGAAAACGGCCACGCTCGAAATG
>NC_069002.1:8180574-8181655 GCF_001194135.2 Octopus bimaculoides | reverse complement strand
CACACACACACACACACACATATATATATATATATATAGGGTGATAAATTGAATATTAATTCAATTTAAAACCAAGTGGCCTAGCATATAAAAAATCTGAAAATTCAGAAAAATTGTATTACATGTGTATGAGAAGGGAGGACCACTAAGTGGACATCCTATATTTTTCTTTGTGGTTGTGTCGTTGATGACCTCTTTCTAGCATATTGGATGTCCACTTAGTAGTCATCCCTTCACACACACACACACACATATTTATTTAGATACCCGCAGAGAGAGAGAGAGAGTGAGAGACTGAGAGAGAGAGAGAGAGAGAGTGAGAGACAGAGAGAGAGAGAGTGAGAGACTGAGAGAGAGAGAGAGAGAGGGAAAGACTGAGAAAGAGAGGGAAATAGAGGGAGAGACACGTACACGTACACACATACACACTAGCAGTAATATGACTGCAGGATTAATATCTCTCACTACAGGTAAAAAGAAAAGCAAATATAAAAAAATAAAAATAATAATAATAAACCTGATATGTAAAGAGAAAAAGATGTGAAAAGGAGAAAGAACGAGAGAGAGAGAGAGAGAGAGAGAGCAGAGAAGTGAAACAGAGAGGAAGAGAAACAAAGAGAGGGAAAGGAAGAGTAGGAAAGAGAGAGTGAAAGAGAAAGAATACGTACTGAAAGGAAACGTGGCTACAAGGCAAACGAGCGCACACACAAGCACCTGCAAACACACTCACAGAGAATGCAAAACAGCAACTGCAAAAAAAACCTATATATACAAAATAAAAACACCGCGATACAGGTGTACAAACCGTATACATTGACAACATAAAAGCAAACTTACCAAAGCGTACAGTAGGAAAACTTCAAAGGGAAATACAACACGTATATACACACAAATATATATATGTATATATATATGCATGTTTCTTATATATATCTACGATGTGTGACTTTGGTAAGTTGGTTTATTTGCATTATGTAAAATGGGATTTTTCGGGGCTATCTAATCAAGATGGACAATCACATCGTTGTATAGCAGAGTGTGTATATATTTTCTTGTCTTTCCATTTTTCTCCCCCCCCCCC
>NC_069002.1:8169325-8176297 GCF_001194135.2 Octopus bimaculoides | reverse complement strand
TCGATTACTAGTACTTATTTTCATTGACCCCGAAAGGATGAAAGGCAAAGTTGACCTCAGCGGTATTTGATCTCAGAACGTAAAGACGGACGAAACGCTGCAAAGGATTTTGTCCGGCGTGCTAACGCTTCTTATTTCTTTATTGCCCACAAGGGGCTAAAGATAGAGGGGACAAACAAGGACAGACAAACGGTTTATGTCGATTACATCGACCCCAGTGCGTAACTGATACTTCATTTATCAACCCCGAAAGGATGAAAGGCAAAATCGACCTCGGCGGAATTTGAACTCAGAACGTAACGGCGGACGAAATACCGCTAAACATATCACCCGGTGTGCTAACACCTCTGTCCGATCGCTGCCTTCTTCAAAATAATTATTATAAATATATCTCTTTATTAGCCATGAACGTTCGAAGCGATTCAATTAAATGCATCGATCTTGTAAATAAATAAATAAATAAATAGATAGATAGATAATTGAATAAATATATAAATGAATGAATAAATTAATAAACAAATAAAATAAATAAATAAATAAATAAATAAATGTGGCTAGGAAAGACAAAATATATTTAAACCAGGACAGGAATAAAAACGTTATAGAATATATAATTACGAGAATTAAAAATGTATGAAGAACAACACTGGCGGTGCACCAGCATGACCACGGCCTCAAGTCTGAAACATGTTAAAGAATAAAACATAAAATATTTACACGGGAGAAATAAAATAAAGTACTGTGAAACACGCATAAATGACTACTTGCGTTCCTAATTAAGCAGCCTCACCAAACTTTTCTTCTATTATTCATGGCTGGAGATGTTAAAATCTTGTGCTTGTGTTTGGTGGACACTTGGGTAATAGCAGGGAAGCGAGGGTCGATGTCCTATGGATAAATGACATTCCGTCGGTTACGACGACGAGTATTCCAGTTGATCCGATCACACGGAACAACCTGCTCGTGAAATTAACGTGAAAGCAGTTTAGCACTCCACAGACAAGCGTATCCTTGACGTAGTTCTCGGAAAGATTCGGCTTGACTCAAGATGTAACAATTCTATGAATTGTTCTTGTTGCTGTAGCTTTTGTCCTTTCAATTTTTCTCTGTAGAAAGCATTTAGATGGTATTTACCACCCTGTATGTAGCAGCTGGGTTAAAGGTAATTGTTCCCGTATTGTTTTGCGATTTTGCGAAGCCATGACGACTTGTATTTCTGTGGTAACTCCTACCAGACCGACAACTTTCCCAATAAGGAAAAGTTGTCAGTGGGTATTAACTCGGCATTGATACCATCCCCAATATCTCGAACGGTGACCCTTGTCTTACATTCCGAGTTCAAATTCCACTGAGGTCGACTTTGCCTTTCATCCGTTCGGAGTCAATAAAATGACAACCAGTTGAGCACTGGGGTTGGTGTAATTTACTGACTTCCTCCTACGAACTTGTGCCAAAATTAGAAACCCATGTTTAATCTTGACATTAAGATATTGCGGTTTTCTTTTATTTCGTTGCCACGATTAAAACTTTTCGTTGCAATCAAAATAGCATTCCTTGCTTTTTATTTTGTTTTGTGTGAAATGTGTTATTTTGTGGATTATCAGTTTTCTTCTTGCGAGTGTGTTGTAAAATATTTTTGGCTATTTTTATATACAGGGTGTCCACAAAGTCTGGGTACATAGGATTAACACATACTTTAAGAAATTATTATTTCTTATATTTAATTGTTTATGTTAGGATTTTATTTACTCCATGTACCCTCATGGGGATTAACACATCTTTTAAGAAATTATTATTTCTGATATTTAATTGTTAATGTTATGATTTTATTTACTCCATATACCCAGATTTTGTGGACGCTCTGTATTAGTGGTATAAACAAAAGTATATCATACAAAAATAAAAAAAAAGGCAAACCTTATATTTTCTTTTGTCAAACCCTGTAGTAGGAGACTCCGAACTTTAGGAAGTTATCTGTACGTGATTATTTTTGGTAGAACCTGTATTTCATCTCTTAAAATCATTTGTCAGGGAGAGTGGCTTGTAAGGAATATCTACTTCGCTGGCAGGAATTAACTGAACCTGCAGCAACATAGTTTCCTCTATTAACCATAAGTTCTCGAAGAAATATATGAAATACAATGAATGCTAAAAGACATTGGATTCACAATACATGTTGAGTCGGACAACGTCAAATAAGACGAAATAAAGGCGTTAAGCAACAAACGGATTAAAATCAAAACCAGAAATTCTTCAATAAAATAAGTAGAAAAAGTATTATAAACACACAGTATTTGGATTCAAATTTTGGCAGCAGATCAGTAATTTGGGGGAGGGGTTAAGCCGATTACATCTACAGAAGTGCTTAACTGGTACCTATATTTTATCGACCCCAAAATGATGGAAAGTAAAGTCGATCTCGGCGAAATTTAAATTCAGAGCATCAAAGGTAGAAGAAATGGTGCTAAACATTTTGTCCGGTGTGCTGCTAATTCTGTCAGCTCGCGCCACCTTAAATACATAAGTATAACAAGAAAATTGCCGCAGATTTCTATATTAGGCATAAAGCCCTAAACATAGATGGGGACACTACAAGGACAGATAAGACCACAGCGGGGACAAAAAAACATAAAACGAATGTAAATGGACGGATGGGCCCCACTCCCATTCGGTACCATTTGAACCGTTATATGTACTATTTACAATTGTTCTTTTTTTTTCTTTAATTTCATACTTGTCTTTAGTAGAACTTCATTAGTGGTTCGATATCTCTCAAATCCACCACTGGTGGCAACTCATTAAATTCGACTTCAACCCTTGCCGGTCAACGTTATCTCCACACATCTCTTGCAATTTTCTGTAGTTTTCCTCTTCTATCAGTATTGCCTTCATATCCTCCGCGTAGACGTATGAAGGAGGCACCTTCACTCTTACTATTGAGTGTAACTTGATTATTTTTTTCTCTGTTTCAACATTTTTGGGGTACGTTACATAATACCATACTCCTTCTCCTACATTTATAAGAATGGTTACAACATATAATATTCCACCACCAATCCCCCCACCCCCACCCCGATACTAATAATCCTTTCTACTAAAGGCATAAGTCGTATCTTTTACCCCCATTCGATAACGCTTATCCTTACTAATAATATCCCAGATGAGAAACCGATAGAATATAAGAAATGGGCTTACAAAGAATAAGTCCTGGGGTCGAATTGTTCGATTAAAACCATTTAAAGCGGTACTCCAGCATAGCCGCAGTCTGGCTGAAACAAGTAATAGAATATCGAAAGAATAGTGACAGATTTTTTTAAATGTAAGGCATAATGAAGACATTTTAATTGATGCTAGTCATCCTAATTAGTATTTACTGTAACTCGAGACAAGGTTCTTATATTAACGCGCCTACATCATGTCATCAATCTTATAGGGAAGTAAAACCGATTTAAATTATGAAAAAGATATAACGAATAATAATAATATTAATAATAATAATAATAATAATAATATTAATAATATGATAATGATGATGAGGTTGATGATGATGATATATACAGTGTTACAAGATTCTGATGTGGCAATATTTAAATTCGATGTGAAAAATGGTAGATTTAATAATAATCATAAAGTATAGTAAATGGAAGTGACATTTCTCGGTCATCTTTGGAGGTTACCAACATATGGTGCCACGTAAAATCTATTGATGTAATTACATTAAATATTGTGTGTGTATATATATATATATATATATATATAGAGAGAGAGAGAGAGAGAGAGAAAGACATACATATATATATATATATATATATGTATGTATATATACATAAATATGTATATATATATATATACATATATGTATACACACATATATATATGCATACATACGTATACATGCATACATATATATATGTGTATATATATGTAACTGCATCTCTCTCTCTCTATATATATATATATGTATATGCTTACATTAGAGACTAATATTGTTTTCAATTTTTGGCTCAAGGCCAGCAATTTCGGGGGATGGCATGAGTCGATTACATCGATCCAAGTGCTTAGCTGTTGCTTATTTTATCGACCCCGAATGGATAAAATACAAAGTCGACCTGGGAGGGATTTGAACTCAGAACATAAAGGCAGACGAAATGACGCTATGCATTTTGTCCGCCGTTCTAACGATTCGACCAGCTCACCACCTTAACGTTATTGATTAACGGCAGACGAAATACCGCTAAGCATTTCGCCTGGCATGCTAACGTTTCTGCCAGCTCTCTCTCCTACATTAAAGACTAATATTGAGAGAAAGCATGGTGCCCCAAAATGAAACTGTATTCCATAATAGAAACTCGTTTAGAGGTGCTGATTATTTGCATAATGGAACCAAAATCGAGAGCCCGACATTAAGTACTTTCGTAGACGTAAATGTCATAACGAGAATGGACACGAATGAAAACGATTCTGTATGTTTATTTATACCCCAGCTGGTATTGATTCTTTGATAATAATGTAAACACACACTTCCTAACAACACATTCGGTGCAGATCTGATCGTGTCGTCAGGAAGATAACTTTGTAAGCACGAGATTACGGGTTCAGTTCCACTGCACAATACCCTGGGAAAGTGTTTTCTACAATAGCCCTGGACTGACCAACGCCTTGTTAGTGAATTCGGTTGAGGGCAACTGTGGAAGTATTCTTTTCCTTGTTTCAGTCACTTGACTGTGGCCATGCTGGAGCACCGCCTTTAGTCGAAGAAATCGACCACAGGACTTATTCTTTGTAAGCCAAGTACTTATTCTCTTGGTCTATTTTGCCGAACTGCTAAGTTCCGGGGACGTAAACACACCAGCATCGGTTGTCAAATGATGGTCGGGGGACAAACACAGACACACAAACATATTTATGTACATACCAGACGAACCAATGGCTCGTAATGAGACGCAGTTTAGGGCAGCTATGTCAAATTCTCTTATACACCAGATGTGCCATCAAAACTCTTGATTGAACCATGTCAGGTGGTGGAGAAGAGCCATGCAAGAAACGTGAAAATAACGGTGGTGCACCAGCATGACATGAGCCACTTGGCTGAAACACAAATAAATAAATAAATAAATAAATACATATATATATATATACATACGACTGGAGCATCACAGCAAACCACAGCACATACCCAAGGCACACAGAGCTGCGCTCGGTAGTGAAGGGAAAGCGCATTATAAAAATAAAACTACTGAATAATAATAATAATAATAATAATAATAATAACAACATCGAAAAATACATTTGAAATGAGAATCCAGGTTCGAAATTTCCCCAAGACACCTGATGAAGGCTGGAGGGTATATCAGCCGAAACGTTGTGTTAACAACAAACAAGATGAGGACAAATATCCGTCAAATGTAAATAATGTACATAATTCCTCATCTCTAAAATATAGAACTGTAAATTGCTTTTACTTCTACGATACAGAAAACACTTGAATCTTTGAATTCAATTCCTAATATTTAACAATAAAAATACAGAAGGATTTTTTAAACATGGAATGGCTATGTGGATCTTGTAGAGTATTATAGGGGATCAAAGGGGTCTATAGATAAAAAAATGGTTGATAACCACTGGTTTAACATATTCGAATAAAATATTTCAAATAACAACTGATTTCAGTGTAAAGGGCCGATGTTTAGCAATCTGTTTTTGTTGACATACAAGGGAATACGAGCGGCCGAAATGGGGATTTCTTCGAAGGATCACTGGAACAGCGTTATTGGACAGGGTGTGCAGGAAGTCTCACCAGGTCGAACAGCTTCTTCTTCACATTGAGAAGTCACGGCTCTGGCACTTTGGACATGTGATTAGAATGTGGCAGGGAAGAATCGTAATACAGATTCTTTAAGCGAGGCCAAACGGTAGAAGATTTGGGGAGTAGACCAAGAACACACTCTCTGGATGATATCCATGATCTCAGTCGGTCCCTCTTGGGAATCCAGCCGGAAAGAGTAATGAGCGTTGCTTCTGAAATGACCCCAGGGAGAAGGTACCTGAAGATTTATTCTCATAAACTTCGCAAGAATAGTGGACCAATGAGATGAATGGATGTTTTGGGAATGGAAAGGCGGTGCCCTAGAATGACCGCAATCTAATGACTGACACAAGGAAAAGAAAAAGATAAAAGATCTACATAAATACATACATACATACATGTCTACATGTATGTATGTATATGCATGAGAAGATATACATAAAACAAAACCTACAAATATGCACGTATACATACAGTCATGCATGCATACATACGTACATACATACATACGTACATACGTACATACATACATACATACAAAACTACCCTATTGTTGATGTTGAAATTCCAATAAAGGAGCTTTGGTTCTAGGTTAGAAACCGGCTCTTTCTCCATTGGCGAGAAATCTTGACACAAATTGATTAATGACATACATACATACATACATACACGTATGCACGTATGTTCGATTTAATAGCTAATATCAGGAAACATACAACTTCCGTGTTTACATCTGATTTCGTTAGTTGCAATTGTAATTTTGTCTTTATTAACTGGACTTACGGGTTCGTGGTCTACTGCTGAGGTTTGTAATCTTTGTCTTTTCGTAATGTTAATTGTCTGTGCTGTTGTTGCTACACACAGCATGTCTGTAGGAAGGTATATATGTACGTATTTCTTACTTACCCTCTATAACTCTCTCTCTCTATTACTGTTTCTCTGTCTATCGGTCTATGTACCTATCCGTCTGTCTGACTGTCTGTCTGTCTGTCTGTCTGTCTGTCTATCTATCTATCTATCTATCTATCTATCTATCTATCTATCTATCTGTAGGTATATATGCACATATCTCACTTTCACTTTGTCTCATTGTCTCTCTCTCTCTCTCTCTCTCTCTCTCTCTCTCTCTATATATATATATATATATATATATATATATATATATA
>NC_069002.1:8166893-8169151 GCF_001194135.2 Octopus bimaculoides | reverse complement strand
TATATATATATATATATATATATATATATATATATATATAAGTGACTATGTATGTAGATAGGTACTTATATATGTATCTCTCTCTCTACGTATGTGTGTGTATCTCTCTCTCTATCTCTCTGCGTCTCTCCCTCCATCTAACTACCTACACACACATACGCGCACACATGGACACATACGCTTAGATAAACAGACATATAGATAGATAGAGGGAGAGAGAGAGAAAGAGGGAGAGTGAGAAAAAAGGAGAGAAAGACATACATATATACACACATACATACATACATACATACATATGAGAAAAATAGACAAAAAGGAAAAGATGTGCTTCTTGCTGTAAAAACACGTTATTTACGTAAGGGGCAAAACACTGATGAGAGAGACACGAACGCCATTAAGCCTTTTAATTCTCCCCTCTCATCCTCGCATATAGAATCACATTTATTATCCTGGTTGTCCCTAATTAATTAATCAATATCATAAACGTTAACCTGATTAGTTTGATATCTATTTATTTATTTTTGACTCGGCAGCATTTCTTAATGAATCTTGTCTCAACACGTTTCATTAAAAATTAAACAGGATTTGGACACTATGGATTCTGTGTAAGTGGGGCATTCTACTTTCTAAAAATGCATTTCAATATCATCTTTGCCTTTGAATAGGATGTAAATAGTGGTTTCAAATAAGGGCACAAGGACAGCAATTTAGGGGGAGGGGTAAGTCAATTACATCGACCCCCTCCCAGCGTTTCACTGGTACTTAATTTATCTAGTTAGAGCGTCGGGCTCACAATCATGATGTAGTTAGTTCGATTCCCGGACGGAGCTGTGTTGTGTTCTTGAGCAAAACACTTTATTTCACGTTGCTCCAGTCCACTCAGATGTAGAAAGGAGTTGCGATGTCACTGGTGCGAAGCTGTGTCGTGGAGACCGTGGGTTCGATTCCCGGGCCGGGTGTTACGTTGTGTTCTTGAGCAAAGCGCCAAATTTCACGTTACTCTGCGATCATTTCGTCATCTGACATGTGGTACCCGTTGCACCTGTATAGGTAAGGTCGATTTGATGGATGGAGAGAGCTTATGTGAGCACAAACATTTGATCACTATAAACAAATCATCCGTGTGGGTGTGCGGCAACGAATTTCAGACGTCGTCTAACGACGGGAGAGTCTGTGATATAGACATATACTGACATGTCCTTGAGATGTAGCTACGTTAATGACCCCAAACCATCCCAATATATAGTGTGGCTTAACATTAATGCGTTAATGTTTTCTTCCTGTGAAATTATATACACTATATCTTCGTGAGCAAAAGACAAATCAGTCAGTCTGGTTTCAATCCTGAGTTGGAATTTCATCAGCAACTGAGAACTCACTTTAACTATCCACAGAAATCTTTCCCATAATTTCGCTTTTACAAAGGACTTTAATAAATTGAACAGATCGATTTGCATATTACAACGCATTCGAGGCGTGTTTGATTTGTAGATTAATGGTGCGTAAGTAGTGTGTTTTGCTTTAATGCTGGACTGCACTGCAGGGAATATCTATAGATTTGCTGATAAATGCATATTTTCGTTGTAAATATCATTAAGGTCCTTCATATGTACATTAGAATAATGGATTATATAAGCGTAAATTGATGTGTATACACATATACATTATAAGGTCCAATTTCCAGTACACGCACAAACACGCCCTCCTCTCATAGATTTTTATCAACAGTTTCTATGCATTAAACATATTATATAAATGACTATTTTAATTAAATACCGTCTCAGTTGCATATATCCAACACACACGTGCGCACGCACATATGTTAGTAGCTATATTGAATATATAGTTGTATATGTATGTGTGTATATATATGTGTGTGTATATATATGTATCCATATGTATCTATACATATATGTAAGTATACACACACACACACACACACACACACATATATATATATGCGTATATTTGTGTGAATGCATGCACGCATATGTATATGTATGTATCTATGTATGTGTGTGTATATATATATATATATATATATATATGTATGTATATATGTATGTATATATGTATGTATATATGTATGTATATATGTATGTATATATGTATGTATATATGTATGTATATATGTATGTATATATGTATGTATATATATATGTATGTATATATATATGTATGTATATATATATGTATGTATATATATATGTATGTATATATATATGTATGTATATATATATATGTATGTATATATATAT
>NC_069002.1:8165399-8166231 GCF_001194135.2 Octopus bimaculoides | reverse complement strand
TATATATATATATATATATATGTACATATATATAAGCATGTATAAATGTGTGATTGTTTATATATGTATACGTAGATCAAAATTAAAAATCGTCGGTTAGATAAACAATCAGTAACAGGATCTACTCATCCAATCAATTATATACCTACTTACATATTCTTACGTACACGAACGCAAACATAAACACTTACGCGCGCACATCACAAAAACATGCACACGCACTCACACACATACACGCACACACAAACACACTCCCGTGCATACAAACAAGTAAACATACGCACAGTTACATCTATATTTTCCTACTTATATGAACTGTGAAAGGCGTTACCATACACGTCTGCAATAATGAATTTCTGTTAATGAAAGACTAATGTGATTTAATATACGTCAATGTATCTTTTTTATTGGTGTTGTATATTCTATAGGTATATCGATTGCTACAATACGTGAGATTTATGGTTTATGCGTCTTGGTATAACTAAGTCGTGTTTGTTGGGGCAGAGTTGTCGTACTGCGCCCCAAGTTATGGTTTACCTTCTATTTTTTTTTAATAAAGTGTATACTACTGCTTTTTCAAAATTAGGCAGCTAGTTTCTTAAAAAGTTTGATTTTTATAAATAAGCCTCTGTACATCATTATAAATTATCAACTAAGTAAATTTGAACGTTCCTACATTGTACTCACAAATACACGCGCACACTCATATATATAAATATATATATATATACGTACATACATATATATATTTATATACATCTATCTGTTCATCTCACTGTCTCTCTCTCTCTCTCTCTCTCTCTCTCTCTCTATCTATCTATCTATCTATCTA
>NC_069002.1:8159802-8163218 GCF_001194135.2 Octopus bimaculoides | reverse complement strand
TATATATATACATATATACGACGGGCTTCTTTCAGTTTCCGTCTGCCAAATCCACTCAGACGGCTTTGGTCGGCCCGAGAAGACACTTGTCCAAGGTGCCACGCAGTGGGAATGAACCCGAAACCATGTGGTTGGTAAGCAAGCTACTTACCACACAGCCACTCCTGCGCATAAAGCATACATGCATAAAGCTTCTTTATGTGTGTGTGTGTGTGTGTGTGTGTGTGTGTGTGTGTGTGTGCAGAAGCTTTGTCACTAGAATAACGAAGCTAATTTTGAAATTTGACCTTTCAGATAGATAAGAGATCCCCGGAAATGCCAAGAGTTCGAATTCAAATCGAGGCAGAGTTTGAAAACATTTCTACTATGCAAATCGGGAACGTGCTTGTCGAGAACAAATTCAGACCTGGTCTCAGAATTATCTCTGGACCAAATCTAATTCCAATGGTCAACAACTACCAGTTTGTATGGAACTTCAGCGACGTACAAAGTAAGTGACATAAATATTAGTGAAGTACTTTGGTATACTAAAATTAATAAGTATGATTAATAATTAGGTAAGCATGTTGGTAATGGATAAAAGTCAGCGTCCATGGTCCTTCACAGAGGGTCTGAGATTGCAAGGAAGGAAAGAAGAAGGAAAGTTTGTGTATCCTGAAAGTGGAGGCTTGGCCCAATAGATTACAAAAGGAATTCTGCTAAAGCTATCAAAGGTACTCGGTATTGATGTGAACACGGGCGATGGATTTCGTCTAGTATCGCAGACAGCCACAGCTGTATTTCAACTGAGAACGCAGAACTGGAACAAACAGCATAAATAGATCTAATCCGGTGTTCTTAAAGTTTCGTCAATCCACTCGGATTTTTTCAGTGTTTTATCGACCCCGATAGCATACATACATACATACGTACATACATACATACATACATACATACACACACGCACATATAACATTCCTTTATATATATATATATATATATATATATATATTCGGCTACGTTGCATGTAATCGATTAGGCCAGCTTGATATATTGGGGATTAAAGATTATTAGCTGGGTAACCAACTTTGGACATTAAGGGCAAATTAGCTACTTTTATGTATGTTTCAAGTTACGTAACAAACATTGTTTTGATTATGAAACGTAGGTAGTCTTTATTTACCCTTTCCATTCCTTACATTTATGAAAATGAAAAAAAAAAAAAAAATCTACCAATCCAATACTGAGGTCGATTTGTACTCCGCTAAATCCTCAGCTCACCAAATTTGTGGTCCTGTGCTAATCAGTGTTGCTAAAATAATGATCCCTTTTTTTTAAAATTTTCAATTAAAAATATACCACTACCACCACCACCATCATCACCGCCACCACCACCACTACTACTACTATGGTTATTTCTACGTGCATGGTGCCAACAACCACAACTATCACAACAATAACAACAACAACAACAACGGCATATAGATATCAGTATGGATTATACAGCAACACCTGATAGAGAAGCAACGGATATTTTCTTCACCAATTTCATCATAACCGAATATTCCGCAAATTTATCTGTGAGTTATCAAAAGTTATCTTTTCTATTCTTCTTTCTCAAAACTTTTTCCCAAATGAATATCAGCAATCCAGAAATAAGAAATGTTAGCATGCCGGGTGAAATGCTTGGCGGTATTTCGTCTGTTTTCACGTTCTGAGTTCAAATTCCGCCGAGGTCGAATTTGCTTTTAATCGTTTCGGGGTCGATAAATTAAGTACCAGTTGTGTACTGGGGTCGATCTAATCGACTGGCCCCTTACTCCACAATTTCGGGCCTCGTGCTTAAAGTAGAAAAGATTAGAGGCGGCCGGCTGGTAGAAAATTTAGCACGCCGGGCAAAATGCTTAGTGGTATTTCATCGGGCCTTGTGCCTTGAGTAGAAACGAATATAATAGTACATCATCATCGCCACCATCATCATCATCATCATCATCATCATCATCATCATCATCATCATCATCATTTAAAATTTGTTGACTAAACGTTCTAATTAATCGAAGTTCTTGAATTAATCCAATTTTATCTTTTAACCACAGAATAAAATAAATACTGAAATAAGCCTGCAGTATTGCCTGGAAATGCAGAAACACATAGATCGAAATGTAAGTAACGCAGCTAGTTAAACCCATACGGCATAGTCAAACCTGGTGTATTTTTGCCCATAGATCCAGCGTCGATCAGAACAATCGGGTGTCTAATCACCTCTAAAATCACCTCATCTCTAAAATTCTACCACAACCACTACCGCTATCATCATCACCACCACCACCACCACCACCACTATCATCATCATTATCATCATCCCCCCCCATCATCATCATCAGATGTAGCTGCATTCCCTCACCTCATTACTAACCCTGTATTCTCGCCACCATTCATATACCAGTAATACTAACGTTGCCTATCCCCGCCCCTCACTCTACCCTTCTGTCTCATTGCAGTGGTTGCATGAATTCACAGCTTTGATATTTTTTCTTGGAATATTCCTGGGACTAACTTTGCTGATATTCATCATGCTTCTCATTGTAATCCATCGGCAGAGATCTATTACACCTTACTCTAAGGCAAGTGCCAGGTAGAATTTTCTAACCACTATTTTATTTAATTGCATTTTGGTTGAGGTGAAGTCAAGCGGCTTAGTGGTTAGGATCATATTGCTCACGATCGTAAGATTGTGAAACCGACAGTCAGCAGCGTGTTTTTTCTTGAGCAAGACACTTTATTTCACCTTGATCCAGTTTATTAATCTGGCAAAAATGAGCAGTATTTTAAAAGGCTGGCCTTGTCACATTCTGTGTCACGCTGGATCTTTTCCTGAGAACTACGTTAAGGGTAAGCGTCGCATGCCAGTAAAGTGCTCAGCCACTTGCACGTCAATTTCACGAGCAGGCTGTTCCGTTGATCGAACCAACCGGAGTGCCAGTTATTGTTATGCTTATATGTATATGTATACGTGTATGATATTTGCTTACTTTCTTAAGTTATGATTAGTTTGCTTTTGCGTTTATTCTTATTTACAGGACTACACCAAGCATAAATCACTCATGATGACTGCTTCTAAGTGGGAGGATAAACAAATGGACATAGGGTGAGTTTATTTATGGTACCTATACTGTTTTCTGCTACTGTGCTATGGCAATAAATCCTTCTAATATCTTAGGAATCCACTATAGAAATGTTCTGATATTCTATCTAATCTTTGCTCCGTTTCCGTGCATGAACACGATAAAAAGGTAAAATTTGATAAATTCACATTGCAGAAGAGAATTAAAATACTGGCAAAATATTATAACCATTTCCCTTTACATGAATATATAAACCACTAACACACACACACACACACACACACACACACACACACACACACACACACACAC
>NC_069002.1:8158037-8159175 GCF_001194135.2 Octopus bimaculoides | reverse complement strand
ATATATATATATTTCATTTTCATTTTATCTAGTTTCAGCTCATGAGCTGTGGCCAACACACATATATATACATATATATACATATATATAATAATCAGTAAATCAAATAGAGAGATTCCATTGACAATCCAATAATTTATTATTATTATTATTATTATTATTATTAAGTAAGAAGTTGGTGAGCTGTCAAAATCGTTAGCACGCCAGGCGGAATGCTTAGCAGTCTTTCGTCCGTCTGCACAATCTCGGTTCAAATTCCGCCGAGATCGACCTTGCCTTTCATCCTTTCGGTATCGATAAATGAAGTACCAGTTATACACTAGTGTCGATGATTTCGACTAGTCCCCTCCCCGGAGATTTCAGGACTCGAGCCTATAGCAAAAATATTTATTTAAGATGGCGAGCTTGCAGAATCGCTAGCACGTTGGATGGAATGCTTAGCGGTATCTCGCCCATCGCTCCGTTTTGAGTTCAAAATTCTCCTAGATCGACTATACCTTTCATCCTTTCGGGCTCGATAAAATAAGTACCAGTTGAACACTGGGTCGATGTAATTGACTCATCCTCTGCCCCCAAATTGCTGCACTTTTGGCAAAATTTGAAACCATTATTATTATTATCTTTTATTACAGATGGGACATATCTTCAACTCAGTTTTTAGAAAAACAAGTTGAAATCATGAGATGTGAAGCTTACACCAAAATTCCAGTCGATTTGGTTCATAAAATGATAGAGAGACAGGAAATCTCTCCACAAGCTGGATATAAGATTATTAAAGAATTCCGTTGTAAAACTGAAGAATTTATTCAAAGTCTGAATAAAGAATTTCAGATTGCCAAGCAGGAAGTTCATAGAGAAATTACTCTCAGAAATAAGGTTTGCTTTCGATATTATTTTTGATATTATTTTTGCTTGTTTTTGTTGATGCCGTTCTTGCTTAATCCTATGTCAACTATGATCAAAAGCGCTCTAGTCATGCCCATCTAACCTCCCTCTCTCCTTCTCTGCTACTCTCTCTCTCTCTCTCTCTCTCTCTCTCTCTCGATATATATATGAGCGTCATACTAATATATACTTTTGTTATTTACACCACCTGTCCTCGTCTGTTGTTATTTTTTGTATATTCTCCCATATATAT
>NC_069002.1:8154901-8157981 GCF_001194135.2 Octopus bimaculoides | reverse complement strand
TATATATATATATATATATTTCTTCTTTTACTTTTGTGTTGTATTTGACTGCCACCATGCTGGAGTATCGCCTTGAAGAGTCTTAGTCAAACAAATTGACCATCCAGGACATCGTTTTTTAAGTCCTGGTACTTATTTTATTAGGTACTTTTTGCTGAACCGCTAAGTTACGGAGACGTAAACACATCAATCTATCTGTCTATCTGTTTGTCTATCTATCTGACTATTTGTCTGTCAGTCTGCTGTCTATCTATCTGACTGTTTTGCTGTCTGTCTATCTATCTATCTATCTATCTATCTATCTATCTATCTATCTATCTATCTATCTATCTTTCTATCTAAATAATAGGCAGAGATAGAAAAGCTTCACGCTGAACGAAGGAAAGCAATCGAAGCTCTACAGAAAAAAGTAAGTGTTTAATAAAAAAAATTCCTTTAAAATAAAACTTAAGTGTTATTTCGTTATGGTTTTACTTTTGAAATTTATATTGCTTGCCATTTGTTTGTTTTTATTTTTTACTTTCAATATCAAATAGTTCCGTGGCCTCTTTGTTGAGACGTTAGCATCGGATTAAGTGGTTTTGAACTCTTAACCATTCCGCCATGGCTGTTGTCCATAGAAATAAATACATGGATCACAGACAGGTGTCGCCACTGGCGTTCTGATATGTTAACTGTTATTATTGACACTTTAGCATTATGCGTCTTCATATTCATGTCTGGTTATCAAATGCGCCGTGGTCGACTTTACCCTTCATCTCTTTGAGGGTCCCATAAAATAAGTATCAGTTGAGTACTGGGGTCATTGTAATCGACTCACCCTATCGCCTGAAGTTGCTGGCGTTGTGCCAAAATTTGAAATCCATATTCATGCCTGATTATTGAAAGCAAAAATCGAAAATATCATTATCGATAAAAATATCATACCGACATTTTATCATTCCTTGCCGGTGCCCTTTCTGTTTGATGAATTCGATTTATTCGGACTCTCCAGTTCCCCCTGTCTTGCATTGCATGCTCATACAACCATCCAGGCTCTTGTTTCCAGTCTGTTCGTTGATGTCCTCAGTCTATAAACGTTTTTAACACCCTTTTTCTTTCTTCCTCTTAACGCTTCCTGTCAAGATACTTTTTGGCAATAATTCGTGGCGCATTGTATGTTCATAATATGATTGCTTTGCGGACTTGGTTCCCAACAATAGGTGTTTCTTGATTTTCAGCTTTTCTAGTACTGCAGCATTTGTTACCCAGTCTTTCCTGCTTAACCTACTCAATCTGTGAGAAATCCACATCTCAAAGGCTCCAGTCTTCATTTCCATTGCTCTGTACATCGTCCAAGGTTCTCTCACGCAGAGGACAATTGCCGTAACATAACAGACTCGATTTTAGGTGCAAC
This sequence comes from Octopus bimaculoides, assembly GCF_001194135.2. Taxonomy (NCBI): domain Eukaryota; kingdom Metazoa; phylum Mollusca; class Cephalopoda; order Octopoda; family Octopodidae; genus Octopus; species Octopus bimaculoides. The sequence continues at coordinate 8,156,585 of NC_069002.1, read as the reverse complement.
GTTATCTGTTTTGAAGTGATGACCATTTTTATTCTGATAAATGAAATCTTATTTATTTTTAGACTTATATAGCTTGTTTTCTATTTCTCTGTTATTTCGTCTTCTCTTCTTTTCACTTACGTTGTGTTCTAACATTTTGGCAGCAAGGCAGCAGAGAAGAGATGATTAAAATTCAGAAGGAATATGAAGACAAAGAGAAGGATTTAGTGATACAACTGGAATTGAAACAAGAACATGATATGTATGCACTGAACAGGGTAAGCCTCTCTTTATTTTCTCCAAGAAAGCAGACAACAATAGTTTTAGCACAACACGATGAGTGTGACCCCCAAATTTATTGTCCATCAAGCATTACAAAATTAGAGAAAAATAGAGTAAAATAAATTAGACAAACACAGCATTATCAATTTTACAAACATATTCATTTATTCTTTAACTCTTTTAGCTGGTTCAGTCATTTGACTGCAGCCATGCTGGAGCACCACCTTGAAGGGTTTTAGTCGAGCAAATCGAAGCCAAGTACTTATTCTATCAGTCTCTTTCACTGAGCCGCTAAGTTATGGGGACGTAAACACATCAACACCGGTTGTCAAGCGGTGATGGCGGGGTGTACACACACAGACACAAACACACACACACACACACATATATAGATATATGTATGTATATATATATACGACGGGCTTCTTTCAGTTTCCGTCTACCAAAGCAATGTGGTTGCGAAGTAATCTTCTTACCACACTGCAAGGCCTAATTCTAGAATGTTGATAGAATTCTAGAATGAGAGCAATAAGTGGTTCGAATCATATCGGGGTGTAGAGGGGATTTATTTTCCCCATATACAAATTATCACACGCACGCAGAAATTCCTTAAGTTCTCAATAAAGTATGTATGTACACACATGCACATACATATATACACACACACACACACACGCACACACACATACAGGTGTATGCGCAGTTGCATATATGTATGTATATATTCATGCATGTGTGTGTGTGTGTGTATCTGTATATAACATCACTCGTATGGTTTTTTTTTCTAGGAATTCGATTTAAAAAAACGAAAAGGACTAAAGGATTTAGAAGAAGAATTGTTGAATTTGGTTCGGGAAGAATCTTCATTATTATTGGAAAAATACGAATGGTTGAAAGAAGAATCAGAAAGAAAACAAGCAGAATTTCAGAAAATCATAGAAAATATTGCGACATATGAAAATGCAGTTCTTGAGGAAAGACACCAAAAACATCAAGCCATGTTTGAAATTTCTGTAAGATATAATTTCTGTTCTTATAAATTTACTATATATTATGCACAGAAATCTGTGATAAAACGTACGTACGAACGCTTGGTCCTACTTTGGAACTGAACTCAGAACACGAGGGATTTCATCTCTTCGGGGTGGATAAAGTGATTACAAATCAAATATTGGAGTTAGATTATATTGATTATTCACCTCCTCCTAAACCTACTGTCCTTGTGTTAAAATTTGAAACAAAGGTGGTCGGCTGGCAGAATCGGCAGCGCGTTGGACAAAATGCTCGGCGGCATCTCTTCAGCTAAGTTCATACTTATATAATTACACACATAAGCACATAAACACAAGCACAGAAGCGAAATCATACAAACACACGCACATTGATCTCTCTATCTCTCTCTCTCTTTCTCTCTCTCTCTCTC
>NC_069002.1:8153675-8154891 GCF_001194135.2 Octopus bimaculoides | reverse complement strand
ATATATATATATATATATATATATATATATGTATGTGTGTATATATGTATATGTTTATATATATACATATGCATAAGTATACTGATATATATATGTGTGTGTGTGTCTATGTATATATATATATATGTGTTTGTAACTGGTCTGTATGTTCCTTTCAAATAAATGTTTTCGTAGATTTTATATATAATTCCGGACTTTGTTTTTTAGTTAAAAGCCTCCGAACGTCACCCAATACTTCTTATCTTTCCATGATATCGAGTCAGATATATATATATATATAAGGAGAATTCACACAAAATAAAAGACAAAGACAGGTGGTGTAGACAACAAACAGATGTATTTGTTTAGCTCTCGGAAAGTGAAAAAGTCTTTAACGTTTCGAATCTACGCTCTTCCACAGAAAGGAACACAGAAAGAAACAAGGAGAGAAAATGAAGAATGAGTAGTGGCTAGCGATTTATATATATATAAATAAATTTTCTCGCATTTTCAAACTTTTCTCAGTATTTTTCCTAAATACACACACACGTATATATACACGTATGTGCACACACAAACACACACACACACACGCATATATATATATATATGTATACACGCATATGTATGTGGTGTGTGTGTATGTGTGTAGAGGGTTAGCTAGCTAGATAGATAGATAGATAATACTGGATCTCTTAACAGAATAAATATGTGACTGTTGCGTTTATTCAAGTGGACGAGCGTATATACATTTTGGATAATTTTTCTTCTTTTATTCTTTTTTTGACTGTTTTGCTTCTTTCCTTGTTTCCCTCGCTGGGTATTCTAGAAAACTTTGAGAAAATTAATAAATTCGATAAGACTTCATCCGTTGATAATTCTTCAATATATGTCATTTCTCTGCAGAATAACCAGGAAGTTGATTACAGATATTTACTCAATAAAGCCGTCGCCAACCAAAAGGGAATACTTCAAAAACTGAAACAGTACGAACTTTTTCCCAAATACTATATTCTTCGATCATGATCTTCATTCTTTTGCTTTTTAGTTCCTTAATATATGGTTGAATTTTTCTACATCTTCACATATATACGTACTTGCATCTGCAGATGTAGATACTGGCAGAGAAAAAAAATATATGCACGTATATATATATGCGTGCATATATATTTTTCCTCCTCATCTATCTTCTTCTTCTTCTTCTTCTTCTTCTTCTTCTTCTTCTTCTTCTTCTTCT
>NC_069002.1:8151345-8153665 GCF_001194135.2 Octopus bimaculoides | reverse complement strand
TTCTTCTTCTTCTTCTTCTTCTTCTTCTTCTTCTTCTCCTTATTATTATTATTATCATCATTATTATTATTATTATTATTATTATTATTATTATCATTGTCATCATCATCATCATCATCATCATCATCATCATCATCATTTTTATCAGCATTATCGTGTCATATCTGCAGAGAAAAGATAATTACCGATAATGAAAGCGACCAATTTTGTACGGAGTTGCATCAGGAATTACGAAGAATTAAAGACGAATTCTCGGAGAAGAGAGTTGCGAAAGAGAAAGAATTACACACGGAGCTGTCACTCGAGAAAAAACGCATTCTAGAAGATTTGGTAATATTTGTTGTTTTATTTTCTCTGTGATAAAAAATATTCGAAAATCTTGATGATATCATGTAAATTATATATCCAGATGTTATGTACAATAATACTGTATAGCTAAATTTTAGTATTTTAGTCTTTGGTCAGTAATTTTTATTTCCAATTTGCTTCTATTTAGAACTCAAAGGAAATGACTACTATTCCCTTCACACTTTGCAGTTGTTACCAGGACACCATTGAGTTGCTGAAGCAGAAATATCGTTATAGCAAATATTCTGCTATAGTGAGTTCGATTTCCAGACCAAACTGTTAATATGCATGGTGCATAGCTCAGTGGTTAGAGTATTGTGTGCGTATATATATATATATATATATATATATGCACACACACACATACACACACACACAATCATTGGTTGAACCGGGGAGGTTGTGGAAGACAAGTCCAAGGTACTGTGCACTGAGACTGAACCCAGAACCGCGTGGCTGCAAGCCGAGTTTCTTAACCACACACCCAAGCTTGATCCACAATCTAAAGAATTCCTGGTGATACTATTGACTACTTTGGTAAAAGCTCTTCTTTTCATTACTCAATAATATTTTCTTACCCATTTACAGGAGAATAAACATAATAGAGAAATTGCTGATTTGGAGGCGAAGTTTAAACAACAGAATGATCTGGGTGAGTTGAGTTTTTAGCTCGATTTCCAATCTATTCTTTTTCAGTCAGTTCTTTTAAAACCCATTAGTGCCCAACTTGTTTTATTTAATTTATTACCAAAAATTAATTTTTACACAACCTTATCTGATACTAAATATATATAAAAATTTTCATTACAATACTTGAAAGACACTCCAGTCTTGACGACTAACTAAAGATATCTCAGAAAAAATACAGGTCTTGCAGAAATATGATGGATTATTCTTCTGGTCCTAAAAAAGGACCATGGGTGCTAATGGGTTAATGTTGAATTTATTACTTGCTATTTCGTACTCGTACTGAAGTCAACTGAATAATAACACAACATATCTGTAAAAGATTTTATTTTGCACGACGAAAACCGCCGTATGTTGTTGCCTGTCAATATTTTAATAATATTTAAAGCCCACAAACATGCAAGCATATATATATATATATATATATATATATATAAGGCCAGCAATTTCGGGGGAAAGAAGTCATTTACATCAACCCTAGTGTTGAAATAGTACTTTATTTTATGGATCTCAAAAGGATGAAAGGCAAGGTCGCCCTCGGCACCATTTGAACTCAGAAACTAAAGACGGACGAAATGTTTCAAAGCATTTTGTTGGGCGTATTAACCATTCTGCCAACTTATCTCCCTTTTCTTAGCATAAATGATTACCTCTAAAACGACATTCACTCCTGCCTGCTTGTCTTGACCATTTCTCTCTCTATCTCTCTTTTTCTCTCTTTCTCCCCCCCCCTCTCTCTCTTCACTCCTGTCCAGATGAACTGACCAGAATAATCGAACTGAAAAGGACAAAATCCAATCAGAGAATTGAATTGATGAAAACAGAAATATCGTTGGATGAGAAACACGTTCACGCATTGAATGAGTTACGTGAGAAAATATCACAGGAAAGCATAGCAGAGTACGAGAAAGCCTTAGAAAATATGATCAGATCAATGAAAAAGCCAGGTAAATTATCCGTTTGTTTGTTTAGTGTTGTTGATATTCTGTCCGCTGAATATATAAACCTGAAGCTGACAGATCTATAGTCGAGGGTATTCCTGCCTCCGTTGAAATCTTATGCTGATTTCATAAGCGGTAAAGTGAGAATAATATGTAACGTGGGTGGCTTATTCGCAATTTTACAACTTAAAGGTAGAACTATATACGTCACTAAAGTGACAAAGAGGAATAGTCAGCACCAGTACAACTAGAAAAAAATATATATGTATATAGGTGTGTGTGTGTGTGTATGCATATATATATATATATATACATATATATATATATATATATATATATATATA
>NC_069002.1:8138939-8145703 GCF_001194135.2 Octopus bimaculoides | reverse complement strand
GCCAAGCGTGATATATATATATATATATGTATATATATGTATATATATATATGTATATATATGTATATGTATATATATGTATATATATATATATATATATGTATATATATGTATATATATATATGTATATATATGTATATATATATATATGTATATATATGTATATATATATATATATGTATATATATGTATATATATATATATATGTATATAGATGTATATATATATATATGTATATAGATGTATATATGTATATAGATGTATATATGTATATATGTATGTATATATGTATATATATATATAGATGTGTGTATGCATGTATATATATACATATATATGTATGTATATAAATATGTATATGTAATATACATATACATACATACATATACACACTCGTCGTCTTTAATGCTATATTTTTGTTTATTATTTTCCCATCTTCTCTCATTTCTTCTCTTCCTGTTTTTTCGTCTTTCTTTCTACATCTTAATTATCCTTTCATTGAATTTCTTAATTATTTCTGAAACATTTCACTTACATTGACATCTATTAAGCTGTTCGTTGTAAAGTGACAAACTTAAGACACTACGACAAAAAAATATATTAAAAAAAAAAAAATTGGGAGATATACACACCGAGATATGTATACACAATCAAACATATACACTGAGACAAATATATACACCAAGATACAAACACACACATAATTACACACCCACAAACAGAGATACAGTCACACACTTACATATTAACATTCGTACGTACACAAGTACATACAGTGATAAACACACATAAATTCAGAAGCTGGTTCATAAATATACACTTACCGACGCATGCGCGCAAAAGGACACAAATATACAATCAAACATCTACACCGATTCACATATATACACTCTAATACATACAAGCATACGTGCGCATGTACAATCACACACCTACACAACAGAGACGCCCACAAACATCACCCACGCACACCTCCCGCACACACACACACACACACACACACACACACACATACATATATTTATATTATATCTCCTTTGATGTTTAGAGTGTGAAGATGTTGTGGATGGCTATGTCAATAATTATAGACAAGACATACAAAATCTGGAGAGAAAGCAACAAGAAGAAAGAAAAGAATACACTATCAAAGTAAACGTAAGTTAGTAACAACAGTAATAATAATAATAATAATAATAATAATAATAATAATAATAATAATAATAATCACACCAACAACAATAACAATAATAATAAAGCGTTTTATTTTGTTTTTAGTTACTGGGGGTAATTACATCAAATTCCATAAAAAAAAAATATCAATAAATTTATAAATGAAACTGACGAAACCATGTGGGTGGAATAAACGAGTTGTTCTATACAAAAGTGAGAAAACGTAAGCGGTATTATGCAATTTATGGGGACAAGTTACACTATTCTTTTATCTTTTGCTTGTTTCAGTCATTCTGGGGAGACGCCTTGAAGGGTTTCCGTGGAACAAATCTATCCCAATGCTTACTTTTCTGTTGAGCCTATCGGTTTCTTTTGCGGAACCGTTAAGTTACAGAGACATAAACAAACCAATACCGGTTGCTAAGCAGTGGTGATGATATGATAGACTTAGATTCAAAAACACACAGACGTAGAGACATACACATACATATCCCCCACACAAACACACATATATACATACGACGTGCTTCCTCATAGTTTTCATCTATCACAAGAGACTAAACGGCCCAGGTTTTTAGAAGAAGATACTTGCCCAAGGTGCCACGCAGTAAGACTGAATTCGGAACCAAGTAGTTGCAAACAAGTTTTTTCATCTCAATGATCAAAATATTCTTTTCTACTCTAGGCACAAAGCCGGAGATTTTTCGGGAGGGGGCCAGTCGATTACATCAACTGGTACTTAATTTATCAACCACAAAAGGATGAAAAGCAAAGTCGACCTCGGCGTAATTTGAACTGAGAACGTAAAGCAGATGAAATACTGCTAAGCATTTCGCCCGGCGTGCTAACGTTTCTGCCAGCTCGCCGCCACAAATAATCAAAATATTATGAGCAGAATAGTTAAGAAAATAAAATCTAATTAAAAAACTGTCAACAGTATACTATATTTTATATTATAAAATATAATATAATGTATGTGTATCTGTGTGTGTATGTATATATGTGTATATTTATATAATATGTATGTATGTATATATGTGTGACGGCGTCAATGCATTTCCGTCAACCAAAATTTCCTCACGAGTTATTGCTCCTTAAATGCCCAATGATTAGCACTAGGATCGAACTCGGAGCTCTATGTGTACAGAGTGAACCACACTTGACCCAGAGCTTCATACATTGATGCCATGCCTTTAGATCTAAAGTGAAATTTCCACAATTTTCCTGTTTGTATTTTTTCCATCGCAGGAAAAACTGTCTCAGAAGCAAAAAGAATCTTTAGAACAGAATGAAGAAGAGAAAGAAAGCCTAGAGAGGATGAGTGAAAACAGAGCAGAGGTCGTTGAGTATGTACATTCATTGCGTTGTTATATATTACGTCGCTACTCCATAAAAACGTTGAACAGCTTGCCGTGTAAATCGCTGTCAGAGACGGTAGGACGTAGTTTCTGACAGTTTTTATGACACAAGTTTAATTCCTCGCGCACACACACACAAACGCAGGCGCACACATATACACGCGGATACTCGCACACACACACACGTGCACGCACGCATACACACACGTATCAGCGGTTTGAAAAGCGTTTTTTTTTTTCATTTATTTATCTTATTAACAGTTACATTGCAGATAACTTTGGGAAAGGTGTAAGTATCATCACATATTCTCTTCATTATGACATGTCTTATGTGTAACTCTAACATTACAAAGTTACATACTTTGTTTTTTATGCCTGAACGGAAATTACTATTTTATCAATTATTTTAATCAGATTTCTGCTTTTATTTTGTTGGTCTTTCACAGAGAGTTGTTGAAAATCCAAGACAGTATGTCAGATGAAAATCGCAAAAGGATACTGGATGAACATGAAATGCAGAAAATGCGATTCGAGAAAAGGTATTGCATGTTGGTTTTGTTTTGTCTCAGCTCAGTCAGGTTCTAGCGGACATGCTGCTAAAAATGTTCCGTCCATGATCATCTTGTAAATTTTTCTTCTAGATATACTCTGCGACAGCATCATTATCTATCTATCTATCTATCTATCTATCTATCTATCTATCTATCTATCTATCTATCTATCTATCTATCTATCTATCTATCTATATTCAGTTGAGTCAAAAGTTTTGCAATATTTTGGTAAATTATTTGCTTTATTCGTCAAGTTACAACAAAAGCAGCCTAGCATTCGAAGTAGAAGCCATCGATTGCACATTTCTGCAAGTTCTTTGATCCCTCGAGTTAGCAGTTCTTGTCATTCGAGGTAACAAAAACAAATTCCGCTTTCTCTTGGGGGTAGCACATAGAAACCGGGAAACCGGGCCCATGAGCCTGGCTAGGCTTTAAAAGGGCACATAAATAAATAAGTAAATAAATAACCTCAGCTGAGCACATACTCAAGCTATGCTACTGTGTAACCTAGCTCTGTTTATCCATTTGAAACCAGTTTTAATGAACTAATTGAACTTTTAAACTTTTATCCACCAGCTTAACTCTGAATAAACTACGTCAACAAAGTCTTCTTGAGGAGAAACTCGCAATGAAAAGGAAACAGAAAATCGATAACCTAGAGAAACAGCAAGCATTGGAAGCAAAAGTAACTTTTATACTTTTATCTTAAGCTTTGCTTTACTGTTAAATTCAAAAGAGATCCTTAACAATGCATTGTTTTCCTTGATCTTTCGTTCCCCTCATTTTTTGCTTTAGTTTGTCTATCTCACTCGTCTCCCCCTCTCTCTCAATCTCTCTCCCTCTATTTGTTATTTTGTCTTCCTTTCTTTCTCACTTTTTAACTTTCATCTTTCGATGTTGAGTGTATATTTACATTTTCAGATGTTCCCGAACTACTATCTTCACATACGTTTTATTTCTATTTTCAACCCCAATCGCCGAGTTGTTTTTTAACCCACCCTACTTCAGTTCAGTCTTTTGGTTAAGTTAGATCTTAGATCCTTCGTTTTGGTCGGCTTCATGTTTTCAGGTGACCACATTTGTGCATTGATTTACATCTTTTGTTTCGGTTTCAAATTAAATTATTGCAGATGTTCATATTCTTTGTTTAGGTACGTCTTAAACCACAAAAAAACCCCATTAAAACAAAAGTTATACACACCCTAACTAAGCTATGTAAATATGTAGTTAATTTTATGATTTTTCTTTTTCAAACTGTCGAACAACAGTCAGGTGACACAAATACTGAGTGTGGCGACGCAAATGATGGCATGAATGAACGCTCAACAACCACGGATAGAGACTTGTATACACCTGAGATCGATGAGATCAACTTATCTTCCGAAATTGAAGAGGTATAGTTTGTAAATTTGTACCTGTTAATTATTGTTAAAAGAATTCTAGCTCAGTTTTGAATCTGTCTTTGTCACTCTCTTGTTTCTTTCTTTCTTCCTTCCTTTCTTTCTTTCTCCCTTCTCTCTCTCTCTCTATCTATCTGTTCGCTCTTGAATGCTATCAGTAACATGTAACTATCAGTACAGCCTGCTATCAGAACAGCCTGTTACTTATCGGATTGTTAGTGACGAAACTGGTAATGTCACCAAACCTGCTTCGTGAGTACAGGGATTTTGGGGCACCCTGTTGAAGAAAAAACAAAATTCATCAAAGGTTGGATGAAGTCAGAAATGACAATTGCCATTTAGATATATATATATATATATATATATATATATATATATGTATGTATTTATATTTCTGCTAATATGTATATGTATGCATTTTATTATAATAGTAATATTAATATTGATATAATAATTACAATGTATCTTGATTATTAATATAATTGCACCTTAGATCAACAAGAGTCTCCTGAAGCAGAGAGAAAAAGCAAAACAAGAACAAGAGGAAAAACTTGGAGAAACTATTGCGAGACTAAATTTGGAGAAGGCGAAACAGGTTAGCATACATACACACATGTATACATACAATTACTCGTTTCAGTTTTTTGACTGGGGCACCGCCTGGGACAATTTTATTCAAACGAGTAGATACTAGTACATATTTTAAAAAGCATGATACTTTATTGTGTCAGTCTCTTTTGCAGAATGGCTAAGTCACAGGACTGTAGACAAACTAACCCCGGTTGTCAAACAGTAGTGGGACATGCGTTGGTGAGTTTATGCAAAATATAGCAAACAAATTAATCAGAAAAAAATTTACCCAAATGACAAATCCAAGGGAAACAAACATCCAAATGAGGCCACACAAGAGTAACGTCCCTTGATTTATTGATTCATTGTTTTATTTATGTGAATTTACGAGAAATCCCGTGAACGAAGCGAGACTGTTTTGAAAAATGGATCAATGTGATCGGCTTGAAAATTGTCTAGACGCTAGGTTATTTTTCTACATTTCTTAGCATGACACCAATAGTAACCTTCGGCAAAAGGGACTGATAGAACAAGTACCAGGCTTATAATAAGTAAATACTGGGGTCGATACATTTGACTAAAACTTCTTCAAGGTGGTGCTTCAGCATGGCCGCAGTCTGTTTAATGAAACAACTAATAGATAAACGATAAGATATAGGTTAATATGCGTGAATATCGTCTTTGTTCATTACTTGTCAGATGTGCTTGCTTGAGGAAAAGGCCCGAGCGATTGATGGTATGAATACTATGTTGATGGAAGACATGCGGGTCAACGGTGATGCTGAATCTCAAAAGATAATTGAGGAACATACCAAGGTAAATATTATTATGAACATTATATTTTTATTTTCTCTTCATTATATTCATTCTTGCACAACTTTAGTTGGGTAAAATGTGTAATGAAGTATACACATTAGGAAAATTTACTATGTAAGACACAGGCGTGGCTGTGTGATAAGAAGTTTCATTCCCAACAACATGGTTCCAAGTTCAGTCCCACTGTCAAGCACCTTGAGCAAGTGAAGATTGTATCCCAGGTATGTGTGTGTGTGTGTGTGTGTGTGTTTGTGTGTGTGTATGCATTTGCCTCAAGAGCCAGAATGTAGCGTTTCCAAAACAGGAGGAATGTCCTGTCTCTCGTGCCCAATCGTTAGCTAGGCTCGTTGGTTTCGTTTCTTGATTACTGACTTACCTCCCCTGACTGATAGATGAAAGTTATTACACTCTTTCCATTCATGCTTTCCCAAACTGTTTCCCTTTATCAACATAAGTATAGCGAACGATGTGCCAATCGGTAAATGAAACTGGATCGAAGGACATTAAGACGCCATTAATTTATATTTTAAACAAGTGTTGTACCTGATGGTTAGTTAATGTAAGGGAGATAATCGTTTCTAGTTAATATTTGGCAGGATAATAAGTTTGAATTTGAAATCGGGAAATCATTTTCATTTTTTCATTTTATCTAGTTTCAGCTCATGAGCTGTGGTCATGCTGGGGCACCGCCCTTTGGTGTTGCTACACAATTTTACTTCACGAATTTTACTTCAGGAATTGAAATTTGGTGCATGAGAGAGTTTGATGCAGCAGCTCTCATCTGCACCTCCTGCCGTGAAGTTGGTTCATCTGGGACACTTGACAGGAAGAGGAATAAAATGTATAAAATATACATGTCTTTTACTTACTACAAAATTTATATATATATATATATATAT
>NC_069002.1:8137745-8138862 GCF_001194135.2 Octopus bimaculoides | reverse complement strand
ATATCGCTATTTCATCCTTATTTGAATTCATCAGCATGACACAACCCGAGCCAAATAAATCAAAATAAATTAAGTATTAAAAGAGGTCAAACATTTCTTATAGTTGGATAATATTCACAATTTAGACGACATTCATCGAATGTATTATTTTCTTTTGTTTTTTTTTCTTTTTGTCATAAAATATTAGAGAAGAGGGAGAGGGAAAATTCCGGCGTACAGATTAACTGTTTCCAGAGATTTCTGCCTTATGAAGTTGCTCTTGTGGTAGTTTCTGTTTCAGATTTTAACTACGAATAACATTCAGAAGTTGATTCAGATAACTTACATTTTGATATTCGAATTTTAACTTTCAAATCTGTGAAACTCCGAGACAAAACTAAAGAATCTTTATGTAGCTGTTTGGACCAGTGGTTTCTAATCTATGAATTTATAAATGATTATTAGTTTCATCTGTTAATGTTTTTAATTACTTAATGTCTATTTCAGAAACAACAAAAGCTGCAACAAGAATCTGAAGAAAAGAAAAAGAAATTTGACGAGGTATTTTATATTCTATATCAAATTTAAAGCGCGTGAAAACTGTCGTTTACTATTGACTTCTGGTCGACAAATGAATTGTGGGTGAACTTGGTCGGTATAACCTTTACGAGACATTTGGCTCACCTTGTATATCAACGTTATATTATTTTAACACATAGCAATTAACAGTAATAAACACTGTATTTATTACATAAAGACATAGTGAAAGATATATTTAAAAATACACACGTAGACAGACAGTGAGAAACATCCGCAGACCCCCCCCCACACACACACACATGCTCACACACTCATTCTCACACACGCACGTACACATATTCACATATATGTGCTGTCAGTTAAATTTGCTTATTTCTCTTTTCCTGCTTCGTCGTCATATGTCTGAAAAGAGGTAAAAGTTATTTAAACTACAAAAGAAACAAGCAAAAAAAAAAAAGGATAAACAAAAGTCTGTAGAGGAAATATAAAACTACAAACAAGCAAACAAAAAAAAACCTACCGTAAAAATATTTTTTGTTCTAATTCAAAAGACCGGAAAGGATTAAATTAAATGGAAACAAAATGGTAAGAGCAAATT
>NC_069002.1:8135840-8136874 GCF_001194135.2 Octopus bimaculoides | reverse complement strand
ATATATATGTATATATATATATATATATAGATAGATAGATAGATAGATAGATAGATAGATAAATACGCACACACATACATATAGGAATATATGCATATATACATGTATATTTACATATATATATGCATATCCGTATATGCATATTTGCACCTATGTATATACATTTACAAATATGTGTATATATGTATGTATGTTTGTATGTATCCATGTTTCTAAACTGGCATTTAAAGAGCACGGGGTCTGAAACCCCTATGTATGAAAAAGCTCATTTGTTCCATTTCACGCAGCAACGCACATTAACAATTGATACCTCCGCTTGTAAGTAACTTATTTACCCATAGGAACTCACGAAGAAACTTGAAGTGAGGAAGATTCAGAGAGAAACAACATTAACTGAAAAACATGAAAAGGAAATTCGAGATGTTTTAAGCAAAGCCCCGAATAAAACAGCAGCAATTATTAAGAAAGTCGTTCTGATGAACAAACATATTTTAGAACGAGAACGTTTCATGTAAGATTTCGATGTTTTCCTTTTTCTTTTCTTCTTCTTATTATTATTGGTTTTTTTTTTTGTAATTCCAATTGTACAGGATGTCCACAAAGTCTGGGTACATAGAGTAAATGAAATCATAACATAAATAATTAAATATAAGAAATAATAATTTCTTAAAGTATGTGTTAATCCCCATGTGGGTAAACAGAGTAAATAAAATCATGACATAAACAATTAAATATAAGAAATAATAATTTCTTATAGTAAGTGTTAATCCCCATGTACCCAGACTTTGTGGACACCCTGTATATAGATTTTTCACATTAGTGCTGTCATGAATGTGTGCATAAGAAGCTTTCTTTGCAATCGTATAGTTTCGGGTTCAGTCCCATCTTGTGGCATATTGGAGTATTGAGCAAGTGTCATCCTCTACAGTCCTGGGTCAACTAATCTGAGTGAATTTGGTAGACGAAAACATATGGCAGTCTGTCTGTCTGACGCATATGTATATGTTCGTGTACGTATATATATATATATATAT
>NC_069002.1:8135329-8135830 GCF_001194135.2 Octopus bimaculoides | reverse complement strand
ATATATATATATATATATATAGCTAAATGCATAATGTGTCTATATATGTATGAATCTTTAGTGAATATGTAATATACATAAATATTTATCTTACAGAAATCAGATGAATGTTCAATTGAAACAGAATATAGAAGAACTCAGTCAGCAGTCTGATATTAAGATACAAACAGACTTACAGATGAACGTAATATCTTTTTTCATAATAGGATATATATATACATAAAAATATATATAGATGTATATATATGTATATATTGTGCTTGTGTGGGTATTTGTGTGTGTGCGCGTGTGTCTGTTCATATATCTCAATATCTGTCATCATGTGAATTAGACATTGTGAATGTTCTCACTAACTGGAATGTCCATGTTTGATAGGATGGTTGTAGAGATGATTCCAGCGTTTCATGAAACCAATGAACAGTAAAAATACAGACACACTCTTCTATCTCTCTCTCTCTCTCTCACTGCCTATTATATCCATACACACACACACACACACAC
>NC_069002.1:8132581-8135319 GCF_001194135.2 Octopus bimaculoides | reverse complement strand
CACACACACACACACACACACACACACAAAAAAACACACACACACACACACACACACACACAAACACACACACACAATCACACATGTATATGTATATTTATATATGCATATGTGCTTATATATATGTATTTATATATATATATATATAGACACATATAGACATATATGTATACAAATACATATAAGTGTGAATATAGATATATATACACACGTATATGTATACATATATATGTACACACACACACACATATATGCGTTGGATATTTAACAATTGGTTTAGGAGTATCCGTCGGTGTAGATGAGTCTCTTCGGGTGATTACGAAATGAATGTAGATGTATGCATGTATGTATGTTTGTATGTGCATATATTTATATCTACCCTTATCTATCTATATATCTACATACATACATACATATCTCTTCACTTTTAGGAAGTAAAATTAATCCTTAGTCTCCTTGCAATGAACAAAATCAAACGCGAAGAAATATTCAAAGCGATAAAAATTCCTGTTGAGTTAAAGAATCTCATCAATGAAATCCAGAACTCTAAGAATGGATCTGAACTACCAGAAGAAAGGTACGCCAACTTACATAAATATCTTTCATAATTTTTCTTTTACTTGCTTAAGCGGCCATGCTGGGGCAGGGCCTGAAGAAAAGATTTTTTCATGGTCAATGAAGCGGCAAATCTTCAGAATCTTTACCGCCCCTAGTTGAAATGTTGCTGACTTTAGTAGAAAGGATCAAATAATTATTTCATATATTTAATTAAAAATTTCAATCTTAAACATCTAGGGGATTGTTGTAATATTGATATCAAATTTTGGATCAAGGCCAACAATTTCAAGGGAGGGAACTTGATTTCATTGACCCCGAAATTGTAGAAAGAAAAGTTGGCCTCATGGAAATAGGCATTGTTGTAATATTAGAATTCTTTGAAAGATTAAAATAGCTATTTCTAGTAATATTTATCTAAGAGCTATGTGTTCTAACCATTTCTAATTTTCTGTGACAGAAATTCGGTTTTAGAGACTAAAATCCATGATCTTGTGGTGAAAAATACAGAATCACAGAAAACAAACGACGGAGATAATAAAAAGTAAGTTAAACTTGTGCTTTGTGATGATGACAAAATCTTTTACTATTCGAGTCTACGCTCTTTAACAGAAAGGAACACGAGGAAATAAACAGAGATAGAATAAAAAAATCTTTTGGAGCTAGCGTCCAGTAGAGTTAATCGCCACATCAAAGTGGCTGTTCCATGTTATTAGTAGTTTAACCCCAGGCAGATCTTCCGCTAGCTGGTTATCAGTGCAGCCTGCACCCTGGATGATGTGTAGCTGGTAATCATCGCATTGACCGTGACAGAAAAAGTTGTCATAGGGATACCTGCTCAGAGGCCCACACAAAGTTGCAGAAAGTGTATGGAGAGGAGTGTATGAGCTGCACACAAGCGTACGAGTGTGGCTGACGTTTTCAAGTTGGCCGAAGAAATGTCGATATGCGGGGAAATCATCGAATCATCATCCGTGACTTATCAGAGGACATTCAGATTAGTTACGGTTCAGTTCAGTCCATTATCACTTGAGATTTGGGTAGGAAATGCGTATCTGCTAAGTTTGTGCCCAAACTGCTTTCAGCTGACCAAAAAGACACTCGGGTTTCAATTGCACAAGATCTCCTTGATTGTTGTCGAGAATGATGAACACTTTCTGAAAGCTTTGCGTAAACCTCTGTGTAGGTATCACCAAGATTTTGACAAAATTTGATACAGATTCTATGCTCAGCTTTCTCTGTCATGGTCAGTGCAACGATCACACGCTACACACCTTCCTTGCAAGCATTGCTGCAAACAGCAAAAGAGAGCTAGAATGTTAAAACTTAGTGCGCATGTACAGCGGAGGTTAAGGTTAATCTGTGCCAAGCGACTTTACTCTGCATACTTTCGCTTCGTTACTATGACAACAGTCCGGATACTTATTGATCAGATCACGTACAGTGTGTTTATAAAACCTTTATACTTGCAGTAGGTGTGACGGTGTCAATGTCTAAGTGTAGGTATGAACACGTATAAAAATGAATATGCAAATGCTATATTGGTATTATTATTAGTAGTAGTAATAGTAGCAGCAGCAGTAGTAGTAGTAGTAGTAGTAGTAGTATGCAATGTACGACAGAAGTCTGAGCACTTCAGGATATAACGTCAGCTTTTGTAATTTATTGCGCTCCTCGAAGCTAATATTTGACAAGTATATACTGCCATAATGTACGCGTCAGTATATGTGCACACATGTCTGAATGTGTGTGCATATACATACATACATACATACATACACACACACACACACATATATATATATATATATATATATATATATATATATATTATCAGCAGGGAAGCTATAGGAGTGACTTGTCAGACTTGTAACCCTCAGTCCATATATATGTATGTCTGTGTGTGTGTGTGGGGGGGGGCACTTTAGTATTACTAGATCTATTAAGATAATGGCAAAATTCACCTCTGATTTATTAATGAGGGTAATGTGTAGTGCTCATCTTAAGCACCACGTAATAATTAGGTGTGTAATTTTGCATTTAGGGTTCAAATACTGTTGAAGTCGGTATTAACATTTATCCTTCCATAGAATAGCTGCCTGGTGTTTTCACTCTGGCTAGCCTCAATTGTGCTCATCTATGTCTACTACTGCCGCCACCACCACCACTACTACAGCTCTTTC
>NC_069002.1:8131499-8132260 GCF_001194135.2 Octopus bimaculoides | reverse complement strand
ACTACTACTACTACTACTACTACTACTACTACTACTACCACTACTGCTGCTGCTGCTGCAACTACGTAAAGATGGTTCAAACTTTTTATTTGTTTATGAGAAAAGGGAAACGTCATCGTCATCATCACTATCATCATCGTCATCGTCATCTTCATCACCGTTATCGTAGTCCACGACGTCACCATTACTATTATCATCATCATCATTATCATCATTGTGATAACGTTATCATCATCGTCATTTCAATACCCATTCTTCAAATCGTACAGTGAAGCTAATAATATTTCTTTTTTGACCACCACCACCATTCTACAACAACAACAACAACAACAACAACAGGTATTTTGTGTTGCCAGAGAAATTACAGTTCGAAAGATACAATTTTACTCCACTTCGAGAAAAAAATGGCTCAAACAACCAAAACGAGGTGAAGTGTTGCTGGTGTTTTCTGTCCAATAAATATCTCAGTGTTAATTCTTTGTGCTTCTTTTATACCATAGAAGTTCTTTTTCTCTTGCTTTTGTTGTTGCTGTGGGGTTTTTTTTATCATTGGTTTTCGTGTGGCTACAGTTGTTGTTCTCGCTGTTATTGTTGTTGATGATAATATAGTTATTATTTTCAATTTGTAATTAATTTATCTGTGTTTCTTTTTCTGTTTTCGTTTTCAGTGTGCACAATGCTCGTTATCTATACAGTTTTATTTTGTGCTGCTTTGCTTAAGGTATCTAACCTGTGGACACCGGCCTATGAATATATATATA
>NC_069002.1:8126929-8131399 GCF_001194135.2 Octopus bimaculoides | reverse complement strand
ATATATATATATATATATATATATATATATATATGGTCTTGCGATAGAATACTTTTGAAGTGGCACAAACTCAAGACTTGCTGCCGTCTCTTCACTGACTTACTTAACTACTGAAATTCCTTTCCTTCCTCATTTACTACCAACCCACTTCCTTCCTCCTCCCGTTCTTTCGCCGATTCCCCATTCACCCTCTCACTCATTAACTCAATCATGTATTTGCTTTTTATTCATAAATTTCCCACACCTCAACCATGTTTATCATAGATATATATCTACACACGCATACATATATAAACACATGCGCATGCTGATGATAGGTCAGTAGCCATTGGCTTGTTTCGTTGGTATAGCTCCTCATCAGCAAAAAGTAACTAAAGTTGAGCCTCATACTTCTAGCAACATTTCTTTTTATATACAGAAAAAGAATTTATGAAGACTTTGGGGAAACAGTGATGTATATTATCAAAACACTAATATAAGCTATGGGCAAGTGGGACGAGCTAATGACAACAGTTTAAACAAATAGGGTGAATAGGATGTGCAAACATCCTTAACTAATGGAAATTTCCCTTCTATTTGCATAATTAGGACAATAACTTAGCGATACTTGTGAGCAGTTTTCAAACATTACAAATACATATTTATTTTAAGCATGATGACTGTAACTTTAAAGTAACTCCGGGACTGTCTAAGTTTGTGGATGGCTGTGAGTACTCGCCATTGACAAAGAGCAACAGGGCTGAAATCCATCTGGCATGGTTGCTGGGACAATCTTCATCTCCCTCTGACATATATTATGTTTTTGAACACAACACGTCCAGAAGAGATTCTAATCTCTGCGAATATTGCAGTAAATTTGCTTTTCAATGACATGTTTACATTCAGTATGATAGTTAGGTAGCTATTTTAGTTTTAAACTGCTTCTCTTGAATATATAGAGTTAATTAATCTGTTTGTTAAGCTTCTTTCTGTGAAACTTCAAAGTCAATCTCTTTAAACTAAATGAATATTTGTTCATTCATCATGTATTGAGTTATTTTCTCATTTAATGTTTGTTATCGTTAGTCATTAAGAAAATATTAATAATACAAATAATGATTATCTGTGCCTTTATTTAGACGTATCTACTGTACATCTTTATAAATCACTTATCATAATTTATGAAGGTGACAAGCTGGCATCATCGTTTGCGCGTCGAACAAAATGCTCTTTACATTCTGAGTTCAAATCCTGCCGGTGTCAACTTTGCCTTTCATCCTTTCGGGGGTCGATAAAACAAGGCACCAGCTAAATACTGGAGTAGATGTAATTGGTCAACACCCTTTCCTTAAAAATTGCTGGCTTTGAGCCATGCGACGGACCTACATTCCATCCAAGGGGATTGTTGTGATCTCGATCACTTATAAGCTATTGAAACCGAGTAACAGACTTTATGAATTCTTGGGCACAAGAAAAACAAAACCAGAAAATACACATTAATTATATATACCTTTATATATGCTCATATATTACCTGTATACGCATATATATATATGTGCTTATATATTAATTATATACGCATTTATATATTCTTATATAATAATTATGTTAATTATATATGATAATATATGTTTATTATATGCTTATTTAATAATTATATATGTTTTATATATGTCTCTTTGCTAACTTGCACAAAACATCAAACAAACCAGTTTTATTATTATTATTCTGTTATTGATTTCGAATCACCTCTTCTGCTCCAACGGAAGATTATTTGTGATGATGGCTACTTATTGATATGTAAATAAACCTAATGACTGACAGTGTCATATATTAAATATATCCATAACCCACGCTGTGGTTGTTATTTTAAAAATTATGAAGGGTCAAGGCGGTGAGCTGGTAGAATTATTACCGTGTCGGGGTAAAATGTTTAACAGCATTTCTACCGGAACTTTACGTTCTGAGTTCAAATTCCGCCGAAATCAGCGTTCACTTTCATCATTTCAGGATCGATAAAATAATTACCTGTTGATGTAATCGACTCGAAATCCACCCGAAATTGCTGGCCTTGTGTCAAAATTTAAGACTAATAATTATTGACGAGTCATCATCTCTGTATTATTGCTTGTGTGAGTGAGAAGGTGAGCTTTTTTATTTTATTTTATTTTCTGTTCGCTTTATTTATTTTCTCAAATCAAATCCTTCTCAGGTGATTTTGACATTCCTGCACTGCGTTCGATTAAGTAAATTAACAGTCAGGTACCGGGATCCCCCGCAACATATGTTTCAACATTAAACAACATAATGTACAAGTGCTCTGGCAAACTTACTCATGACGATGATGATGATGATAGTTATGCTGATGCTGATGTTAATAATAATAATAATGATAATAATAATAATAATAATAATTCTACAAGTTAGCCATTTTCATAATTGTTTATTGTCAGAAGCCGAGTCAGTTGGATTGATATGGACGCGGTAATAGAACTTTTTTTTTATGGAAGGCAGAACATTGGATGTTGGATGTTTAGAATGTTGGAAAATATAGAATGCATAGTGGTGTTTGTGTACATGTCTATGTTCTGAGCTCGAAGCCATTGAGTTCGGTGTTCCATTGCAGTCTTCAGGAGTTTGCTAGAAATAAGAACCAGTTAAGAACTGGGATCAATTTGGTTGGCTGAGCATTCTTTCAATATATATCCCTAAGTATTTCGTGTTTGTATTTGGTTCGCAAAATTCCTGATGTGAACTTGTGTGTTGGAAAATATTCTGTCGTATCTCGGGAGGGCCATTATGCCAATAATAAACACACGCACTGATTTTGTTTCACTTCTTTATCATCTGTTAGTTGATTAGCTATTTAACCAGCTACCCAGTCGATTCTTTTATAAATTATTTGGTTAATCAATCAGTCAATAATGTTAGCCACAGTCCTTTTCTCGCCATTCACGACCTCTTCATTGACATGACCTCTCAACTCGTACTGAAACGAAAGAACTTTGACAGAATGGCGGAGGAATGACTTTAATGAAATTATCTTAACTGAGTGATTAACCAAACGATGAAATAAAAATAAAAAAAACCCATTAGTGAGTTGCTGAAATTGTCAATTAATTTACGAATAATAAAAGAGTGAAATAGAATCAGTGCTTGTGTTTATAATTGACATAACGACCTTCCCGAGATATAGACATTAGCGTCTGGCAGAAATTCCTTTTAGGATCGATGTTGTTGGTTCCATGTTCAAATTCTTTTAAGGTTAAATACAACACATTCTTGCACTCATGCGTATCGTTAATATGAAATAAACACCAATAATATACTGGGGTCCTTGCTAGGTATTGATCATCTTTCAGCGACAGACTATGAAAGAAATTATTGTTGAGCCAAATGTGAAATCTAGTGGCAAATGTGAATCCAAAAAGGAGGTGAAAAATTCCGAAATTCACAAGAAATTCATACATAGAAAGGAATTCAAATTCAAAGACCTTTGCCATCATTTGTCAGAAATGGGAAGAATAAAGAAATAATGCTACCACTGAACATTCCACAGTAAATCATCGTATTGGTTAACATACCGGACAAATAGCAATCTTCTCTGTTTGTATTGCTGAAAATAAATAAATAACAAACAGTTAAAATATATAAATATATAAATAAATAGGCGTGGGTGTATGGTAGAAAGTTTGCTTTTAAGTTACATAGTTCCGGTTTCAGTCCCACCTTGAAACACCTTGGGCGAGTGCCTTTTACTATAACCTCGGGCTGACCAAAGCCTTGAGAGAATTTACCAAACGGAAACTGAAAGAAGCTTGTCGTATATATATATATATATATATATATATATATAATCAAAATAAGCAACAGGATATCAAATAGTGATGCAGTACAGCCGTTTCAAGTTGATCCATTTAATTGAATACTGCAATCATTACATCAATTTAAATACAGTCCCATCATCAGGCGCACAAATAAATAGATAGAATTTTAACCAGTTGGACACATTAATGTAATTTTTCTCAAATGCTTTAACAGAACAAGAAGATGGAAGAAATTCATGTTGACACTGTTGTAGCGGAGAATAGACTACACTTTAGACTACACTTCCAAGAATCGCATGAAGCCCATTAGGGTCAGAGCTCGTAAAGGATTATGATTCATTTCTGATTCATTTAATCCCTGTATCAACTACTAAATCTAAAACTAGAGAATTGTGTCTGTTTAGGATATATATATATATATGTCTCTGTGTGTGTGTGTGTGTGTGTGTGATTTTAATATAGAATTTATTGTATATTATTGGATATACCTATATTTCTTATATTGCACAAATACATGTCGCTGGCTACTCTGAGTTATGTATGTATATATGTATGTATATATATATATATATATATATATATATATGTGTGTGTATATATATATATATATATATATATATATATATATATATGTGTGTATATATATATATATTTATATATATAT
>NC_069002.1:8125419-8126025 GCF_001194135.2 Octopus bimaculoides | reverse complement strand
TATATATATATATATATATATGTATGTATGTATATGTATATAAACGCACATATTCACGCATGCATGCATACATACATACAGACACACATACATACATGAAAATGTAGAAATATATATTAGCAAACACAGAATAAGGAAGAATACAAAAGAAATAAACATAATAAAAAAAAATACGATACTAAGTTAAAAATATTTGTTCTTTCATGTAAATCTTTAGGTGATGTTGATTGGTGTTAAAGAGAGCATTTATACTCTTTAGTTATTCACCCGAACAACCAATTGATAGCGAGGATCTTTTGTCATAACATTTACTCATTAAATGTTTTTTCAGGTCTTCTGACATTTGATATCTTCCCTTGTTGATTGGTGCTATTTCGACTGACTAACCACACAGACATTTCGACTGACTAACACACACATACGCACATTAAAATGAACTGCACGCACATGCGCGTGCGCGGACATACGCACGCATGTACTTTGCTGTATTTGAGGACTCTCATTTCACAGACTCACATTATTGTATATATAGAAGTAAATGTAAGGATAAGAAAGTTAGACAGACCAATATATAAAATAAATGAAATACAGTATATATATATATAT
>NC_069002.1:8123752-8125222 GCF_001194135.2 Octopus bimaculoides | reverse complement strand
ATATATATATATATATATATATATATATATATATAAAGGTCCGACTTACACAGAATAGAAAGGATATAGGGAATTAAAGGGAATGAGGAACAGTATTACAAATCCAACAGCTGTTTCTTGGGGCTCGGTGTTCCATAATAATGTTTGTAGATTGATTCCATCATAAGATAAGACGAGCCTCCGTCTTCAGGAAATAAGTCTTACTTTTAGAAGAAAGTCTTACATTTCTTAAAAGAAAGAAGTTCAAACACGGAATAATTGGGGAGGTGTAGTTGAAGACACCTGCCAAAGGTGACACGGACCATCAGCACTGATCTCCGATCCAAACCATATGGTTACAAAGCGAGATTCTTTGCCCAGCCATGCAAGGGCCTATGAACAGTTGCTTCAGATAATTTGTCAAACTTATTTTGCATAGTGAATAAAAGAAGAACTAATAGTTTTGTACTTACTATTGTGCGTACATCACACAGACACTGGTGTAGTAGCCGGATGAGAATGCCATTAATATTGTACCCAGAAAAAACATATAATCGTTCTCTAAGTACACAGGTATTGTTCTTGTACCATAGCCTTCTGGTTTGTAATTGCAAAATATGAAGTAAGGAATGAAAAGTAAACTTCTAGAGAGGAGCGCTAACCATACAAACCGATGCCGCATCTAGATTAACAAATGAAAAAGAATAATAATAAGAAGGCAGAATGCTAAACTGAAAGCATATTTTAATATAGATGTGTATAAGGAATATTATAAAGAATTTCTAACCGGCTTTCATTGCGTGGCAAATTTTCAAGAGGAGGGGAAATGAAAATAATGTTTTTTCACAAAAAAATTTTTAAATATATAAAAAAATAAATATACCAATAAATTATATTGTCTTTGAGCTTTTAAAGTTCAATGGTAATCCATGTAGATAATTGGTAGAAAGATTAGGATGCACGTGTGGGTGTTTGCATGGTTGTATGTGTGTGTGTGTGTGCGTTTGTGCGTGTGTTATGTGTATGTGTGTGTTTGTGCCTGTGTGTCTATGTGTGAATGCATGTGTTTTGTGTATGTAAGTCTGTATGTGTATATGTGCTTATGCGAGTGTTGTTTTGTTTGTAAGTGCATGTGTGTGTGTGTGTGTGTGTGTGTGTGTGTGTGTGTGAGTGCATCTATTCAATAAAAAGTGTTATGATCTTGCTGAAGCTTTTGCAACGCAAATAAAGAAAGACACTCATATAGATGTGACACCATACTTTCAAGTGATGTGCACTTGATGTGACGCCAGAGGAGAAGGTATAATGGGTGTGGCGACGATACTTAACAATTTCAACATCTAAAGTGCTTTAGATCAAGAAAATATAGGGCGAGAACAAGAACTCAGTTTTGATATCTTAAGTAAATTTAGGTTAATAAGTTGAAGAAACCAGACGGCAAGTTGTCGATGATGAGGTCAGCAGAATCCAGGACATGAAGGTATATATATA
>NC_069002.1:8119815-8123507 GCF_001194135.2 Octopus bimaculoides | reverse complement strand
ATATATATATATATATATATATATATATAGGTGCAGGAGTGGCTTTGTGGTAAAAAGTTTGTTTCTCAACCACATGTTTCCGGGTTCACTCCCATTGCGTGTCACCTTGGGCAAGTGTTTTCTACTATAGCCTCAAGCCTTGTGAGTGGATGTGGTAGACGGAAACTGAAAGAGGCCCGTGGCATATATATATTTGTGTGTGTGTGTGTGTGTGTAGTCTTTTGATAGCGAACGTTTCTTCTTTAGTGATGTTTGGTTTGGGAAGTTTTGCACTTTCTAGTAACTGTCTCACTTTCCACCTTAGTTCATCTCCCTATCAAAAGACTACAGAGTGACAATTCCATCATAATATTTCAAGTGGACAAGGGAAATGCTACAGTGGTGATGAACAAGTCTGATTGCTCTGAAAAATTGGCAAGTCTTATAAGTGATGGTAGCTACAACAAAGAAAAGAAAGACCCAATTCTGAAAACAGAGAGGAAGTTGTCACATATCTTGAACAAGAACACGGATCACTTTACACCAATGAAGTACAGACAACTGACTCAACACTACAGTAAACTACCACACATGTACGTTCTCCTTAAGATTCACAAGGATGGTATTCCATTAAGACCTATAGTGAGCTGTAGCGGTTCAGCATGTCATCCACTGAACCGCTTCGTTGTGGATATAATCAGTCCATTAGCAGGAAAGTCAACATCGTACGTGAAGAATTCTATCCACTTCATAGAATTGATCAAAAATACCCCCATTGAATCCAACAAGATGGTGAGTCTAGATGTGATAACTCTGTTCACCAAAGTCCCAACTGGTGTAGCACTATCTATCGGTGATTCAACAAAAACTAGTGATAGACACCCATCTAAAAGAACGCACTAGTATACCAAGAAAAAAACATCGACAACAACAACAAGAATAAGAACGATGATACTCACTAGCTTTAAAAACTGTCCAAGGATATTTCCGATCAATGAAAATATATTGACCATTAAATAGAAGAAAACCAGAGTCCAGTATTTATCTGAAACAGAGGAAATTCATGAATAATGTGAATGAAACAACGTGAATGAATAAGCATTACATTTAACAGTCATATGAATGCGAAATGGTTGAAGTATAACAATATAAGAATAAATGCAAAAATCAATAGAAATAAATTAAAAAATATAAACAGTTAATAAGTTACCTGGAAAAGGAAAATTCACTCTGTGCACCTGTCGTCCTACTGTGGGGTAGCTTGAAGATGTTGTAAGGTGTATGAGGCACAGATTGAAACCTGTTAACCATACCTGAAAATTTAAGAAATATGTAATTAAATAAATTTATGTGACGAATATTTCGTGAAATTATCACAATTCTCCAAGACGATGAACTGGCAGAAACGTTAGCACGCCGGGCGAGATTCTCATCGGCATTTGATCCATCTTCAAGTTTTGAGTTCAAATTTCGCCAGGGGTCGATGAAATAAGTTTCAGTTGAACACTGGGGTCGATGTATTTGACTTCGTCCCCACCGAAACTGCTGGCCTTGTACCAAAATTTGATACCTTTAGTAAGGCGGCGAGCTGGCAGATTCGTCAGTATGCTGGGCTAAATGCTCAGCGCTATTTCGTCTGTCTTTACGTTGAAACTAGTAGTAGTAGTAGTAGTGGTAGTAGTAGTGGTAGTAGTAGTAGTAGTAGTAGTTAAAATCTTACTTTTTTATGAAATTTGAGTCGACAAACTCGTGGCGGGATTGAAAAACTTATTTCAGATGTCCAGTTTGGCGTGACAACTCTTTGGATATGGTAATCGAAGAAATGCTATATGAGAAAGAAGGAGAAAATAGCTCGTATTAATTATACATAGACATATATTAGCTACAGGGTCGGTATTAATACCGAGAGGTAATATCTATCCCCTTTTGAACATGGTTGTTCTGTTAGAACAAGCTATACTGCGCCAGATGCCACGAGAGAAACCCTCATATTAATTTTTGGTGCAAAATGTACGTTTGTTTATATCGCTAGCAGGGATATTTGTATCAAAAGTCAATATGATAGTTTCTCTAATGGTATTTTCAGCAGGATAATTTGTTCGAACAGAACGCCCACGTTCAAGCGGGGATAAGTATACCTAGATGTATGTCTGGGAGAGTTTTGTACGTTGTTCTTACACTCTTCATATATATAGCTACACATTTGCAGAAAAACGAATAGGTACGAATTTGTACAAAGAACTAGAAATGCTAGGATTTTTTTTTAAAAGAAAGAGTAAAAATAATTAACTCGCTTCCTCCAAACTGTATCTATAAGCAGCAGAGTAAAAAAAATTGTAAAACATTTCAAAGATTTTCTATCTTATATATTATTCAAATATGCTATTCTTTAAATAAATGTATCACATATACTTGGTTGCGGGCGACTACAAAGACGTTTACGTAAGCATTAATGACACACATACTCTCTCTCTCTCTCTCTCTCTCTCTCTCACCCCCCTCCCGAATCCTAAAGAGATATCTTCAGGTAGAATATAAGTGCAGGTGCCTTCATCGACATCTATGCACAATTAACTCAGCCACATATTTACAAATACCTGGAATTGTCTTAATAAAGTTTTGTTATTTTGTTAATGCCGAGCGTTTTGTTATTATGATATGTGATATGGTGTTTGATAACACATACACACACACACACACATACACACATACACACTCATACACACACACACATAGGCGCAGGCGTGGTTGTGTGGTAAGAAGTTTGCTTCCCAACCACATGATCCCGAGTTCAGTCCCACTGCGTGACACCTTGGTTAAGTGTCTTCTACCATAGCCTTGGGCCGACCAAAGCCTTGTGAGTGGATTTCGTAGACGGAACCGGAAAAAAGTTATATGTGTGTATGTGTGTGTGTGTGTGTTTGTGCGTATGCCCAATCACTGCTTGACAACAGGTGTTGGTGTGTTTACGTCCCCGTAACTTAGCGGTTCGGTCAAAGAGATTGAGTGAGTAAGTACTCGGCTTAAAAAATAAGCTCTATGGTCGATTTGTTCCACTGAAAAGCTTCAAGGCGTTGCTCTAGCATGGCCGTAGTCAAATGACCGAAACAAATCAAAAAAGAGAGGAATATACTTACAATATTCTTCATGATGTAGCAAATTAGTAGAGACGTCAGAAATGTTAGTATGAGAATGATGAACACTGAGAGAACGAGGTACCGGAACGGAACATCAACTGGTAAGACAGAAAGAAGAGACAAAGAACAACATGAAAGACATGTCTATGTAAACTTGTGTCTATGACATGCGAGTGGGTGCTGAAAAGGTCCTCGCTTTAAGGGTATCGCGAAAGGCTTGGCTGGAGTTCCAACATTCCAAGTTATTTTACAGGGCTCAGAAAACTTAAAGGACCAGGCGTAGGAGTGGCTGTGTGGTAAGTAGCTTCCTTAGGAACCACATGGTTCCGGGTTCAGTCCCACTGCGTGGCACATTGGGCAAGTGTCTTCTACTATAGCTTCGGGCTATATATATATATATATATATATATGCGTGTGTGTGTATATATATCTCGTTGACTGAACACTATTCAATTTTTTTTCTCCGTGTTTTTCTCCTTGTCTCCGTATTCTTTCTGTTGAAGAGCGTAGCTCGAAACGTCAAAGACTTTCCGTATTCCCGAGCGTCATACTAATACATCCTTTTGTTATTTACAC
>NC_069002.1:8116630-8117410 GCF_001194135.2 Octopus bimaculoides | reverse complement strand
ATCATTATTATTATTATTATCATTATTATTATTATTATCATTATTATTATTATTATTAGCATCATCATTATTATTATTATTATTATTATTATTATTATTATTATTATTATTATTATTATTATTATTATTATTATTATCATTATCATTATTATTATTATTATCATTATACTCTCATGAAATAGTAGTTCTCACTTCACTACTCCTATTAGCGCAATTTTCTTCATTTAAATTACAAATCCCCTTAAAAATTGTCATGATATCATGCAATATTTTTTTAAACCCATTCACTTGTCATATATATTTTCATATAATAAAATGATATATCTTAATTATGTATTATAATATGTTATGATATATTTATGCATTAAAATATTATGAAACTATAAAGGACTTAAAATTAAAAAACATGACAGAAAATATTTCAAATGACATACGTACCGTTTAAAAATATGACAAATAGCAAAGACAACCATGCAAATATATACATCCCTAAAAGAAAAGGAAACACAAAAGAATAAAAATGCATGTTCACACACAAACGCTCATACACACACATACACACACAAACACACACATATATATCATGTATGTTAGTTGGTAAATAGGCCATATTTTGATTTTATCTGGCCTGTTTATACATGCTTAAAATTTTTACCTGGAGATGGTGGATATATGTTCTAATGTAATCTAAGATTGCATCAATAAATGCTAGCGAAACAGCTGTTGTAAATTTTAAACTCCCTCTCTCTCTCTCTCTCTCTCTCTCTCTCTCTCTATATA
>NC_069002.1:8113480-8116314 GCF_001194135.2 Octopus bimaculoides | reverse complement strand
TATATATATATATATATATATATATACATGTGTGTGTGTGTGTGTGTGTGTGTATGTGTGTATATATTTATATGTATACACACACAATACAGTGAAAGATTTGCTATGTTTATATTACTGACATTGGCTACAACTTCAAAAACTGGGAAATGCGAACAATTGTTGGTGCCGATGATAGTGGCAGAGGCTTCTTCAAGCAAAAATACATCGACACCACCCCAAAAAACAGCTACAATCATTCCCATCATTCCAATCACAACCACTACGCTATTACAGGTATCATCATCACAATCACAAATTCCAACAAGTTTAGAAATGGTCGCCTCTAATATATTTCTCTAATATCATTTTGACCAGTGGTCTTCAACCTTTCGAGCCCATGTAAGATGTTTGATGGTCCACACTAGCAAAAACGTAAATTGAGTCCGTAGTAGTATTTTATGGGACCATGAAAAAATATTGCTTTAGATGTATGTACTGTGAGAAACAAATAGTTTTCTTTGTCTCACATTTTATGTTGTTCAACCTACTCAAGAGAATGTGATAAACAAAATAGGAATTTTGAAAGACCTATCTACAAAATCAGTTTTTAAACATGGAATAGTTATGAAGTCCATCAGCATAAATTAGTAATCAAATGTCCCATAGGTAAAAAGATATTTGAGAATTACAGATTTAAATGCAAACATTACAATATATATTCTCTACGGTTTTTATACAACGAAAACAAGATAGGAGGCAATAATTTAATACTTACATTCTTGTACAATGACGAGGGAAAAAACGAGCAGCAGAAGTGAAGCAATTATCATAAGAACTACCATGGTAATCAACCGTCTCAAAGAAACTGTTCTACAGATACACGAAAGAGGAAAATATAAGGAAAAAAGAAAAACATCGCAAATATTTCATGAAATAATTATTTCTCAAATAAAACAAACGTTTTACAATACAGTGATAAAATACACAATCGTCAGCTAATGATAATAATAATAGTATATTTTGTTCACTTACCTTCCTAAACCTGTGCAGCAGCCATTTGTATAATATGTGTTAAAACATACTATGAATACTACGGGGATTTTTGATGTGATTAAAAGATAAGGTCGAAACGTTTTTATTGCCATCGTCTGGGAGGCAGTTGCATTAACATGGGTATCCAGGAAGTCCTCAAAATACTGCAACAAAATGATAAACTATAATTAATAGTTTGAAAGAATGCGTAGAACATCCATAAATAACGGGCTTTGTTATATTCAATTTACTTGTCTTTACTGTCTGACGGGCTTCTTTCAGTTTCTGTTTACCAAATCCACTTGCAAGAAATTGGACGACCAGAGTCTATATTAGAAAACACTTGCCCAAAGTAGCATACGGTTAAGTAGGACTGAACACGAAACCACGAGGTTGCTAAGCGAGTTTCTTAACTAGACAACCATACCTGGGAATATAATATAATTGTAAATAAAATAATAAATTAACATCGACTTACCGTATCTGTGATGATCAACAGATTGTAAGGTAAAGCTGAACAAATCCCGAGAGTCATCAGGAAGAAACAAACTATTTTGCATCTGAAAATCCAAAGAATTGGAAAAATGAGATATGTAAAAAAAAAAAAAAAAAAACCTGACGAAATTATTAGTAATAAGATATTGACATTTATAACAAAGAAAACAGCAAAAAGACTTCTAGATGTAACATGATTAAAATACACGATATAGATAAAACAGACAGACAGACATACACACACACATACACACGTACACACAAATAACTATGCATATATATATACATATATATATATATATATATATATATATATATATATATATATATATATATATATATATATATATATATATATGTATCTGTACACACAAATGCGCGCACGCGCGCACACACATTATTTTGTGAGACTTACTATATATCCGAGTATAGAATATCTATAGCTGTTTGTGTTTTGTCGATGTCAGTTTGTTATATAATTATTTGCAACATTTATATAATATAGATTTTGAACATGAAAACATAAGGTTACGCATTTCCGTTGAGAGCATAGGCTAGCTGTACGTTACAGTGGACGCAATAAATTACTGGTACATGCTTTCTCGTTTTTCACAAGTGTTTGGTTCCAAAAGAAATCCCTCAAAATACCGTGTTAAATGAATCAATGATAAATGAATAATAGAGTATATGGGAAACAACGGGCTTCGTTCCGAGACCCTAAGCTGTCCCCAACCAATTTAGCTAAATAACACTATTAAAAACAGATTTTAGTACACATAATAATTTTGCTTCATGGCTGGAATCCAGGTATTACTGGGTTTACCTTATTCTTCTGTTGAATAAGCGGTCTAAGCGTACTGAGATATTGTCTGTTAACAGAAAACAGATACAAAAAGGCGTTTTTATCCTGGAAGTTTCTACCGTTTGTTGAAGGGCAACCGCCAGAAAGAAGACCACCAACGGAATATACCACTCACCTAACTTAACTAAATCACAATATGGCATAAATAGCATTGAGATAAAAGACAGTCAACGAATAAGCAGAACGTTTACCTATCAATTGCGTAGATTTCTGAGAAAGGTCTCCTGGTTTTGTTTTGGATTCTCAATGGCTTACATTCTAAATTGGCGATTCTTTCTTCTCTGGTTTTACCGAGACTTCCTACTGGAGAACTCCCAGCTTCATTCATGGTTCTTAAAGCCGTGCCATTACCTGTTAAAAGAGATTATATGCACACATTTATATATAATTACACACACACACACACACACACACACACACACACACACACACACACACACACACACACACACACACACACACA
>NC_069002.1:8112658-8113130 GCF_001194135.2 Octopus bimaculoides | reverse complement strand
CTAAACGGATGGCGATATTTCGTATCCGATTAACTAAAGACTTGTTTTGTTTATGCCTTTCCCTCCGGTTTTTTGTTCTATGTGTACCATAAATATCGCCATCCGTTTAGAGAAAAATTTGTAGTTTAGAATCAGTAGTTCTTTGACTGCTATTTCTAAATTTTCAGTATGTTGGAGAAGCAACTCAATGCTAATCCCTGTATATTTATGATGATAAATGGTTTTACCGATAAAGGTTTTTTCATACTGAACTACTTGGCAAAATTGTTAATTATTAATTCTATTATTAATTGACGATTCCCTGCCCTTATTCTTGTATGTATATATGTATATATATATATGCACATGTTTATACATGTTTACATTATATACAACAATCTCTATCATTATACATATATTAATTCACGTGTAAAAAATACCTACAATAAAGTAGTAGTAGTAGTAGTAGTAGTAGTAGTAGTAGTAGTAGTAG
>NC_069002.1:8110779-8112648 GCF_001194135.2 Octopus bimaculoides | reverse complement strand
AGTAGTAGTAGTAGTAGTAGTAGTAGTAGTAGTAATAGTAGTGGTTGTAGTGGTAGTAGTAGCAGCAGCAACATTGATAGCAGCAATTAAAAAAATCATTGATTAACAATATCTTGTTAACTTTTCTATATCTGGTGACAATGAATAAAATTATTTGGGAAATATTTATTTTTACTTTAATAAATAAAGCAAATAAATAAATAACTACATATTTATAGATGAACAAATAAATAAATAAATGAGTAACGGATTACATCTTTCTTTCCCTTTTTTTTTTGTTGTCATCTAAATTAATATCTAACTTAATAACAAAGAGTGAGACATTGGCAGTGAAATGGGCGTTACAGAAGTCTCGGTGGAATTTCAACTGAGATGTGTTCCAGCGGGCTACGCCATGCTACGCCATGCTACGCCATGCTACGCCATGCTACGCCACGCTACGCCACGCTACGCCACGCTACGCCACGCTACGCCATGCTACGCCATGCTACGCCATGCTACGCCATGCTACGCCACACAACGCCATGCTACGCCACGCTACGCCATGCTACGCCATGCTACGCCATGCTACGCCATGCTACGCCATGCTACGCTGCGCTACACCGTGTTACGGCACGCTACGTCACGCTACGCTACGCCACACCAGAAAGATACTCAGGTTACGTTTACAATTAATTGAACCCGACTGAATACATCACTACACCTTGGGTATATCAAGAAACGTTCATTGTATTAAATATACGGAACATAATATACTTCGGATCACGCAAGGAGCAGGTTGATAGAGAGGTTAAAAATAAATAAATAAATAAAAACAGATGGACAATGTGGATATTCACATACGTGTATGTGTGTGTGTATGTGTATGTGTGCGTGTACCTTTGATTTATATATATATATATATACCGGTATGAATATATGTGTAAGTACTTATAAATTAAATATCAGTTACCCGAAAGGTA
Source organism: Octopus bimaculoides (assembly GCF_001194135.2). Classification (NCBI taxonomy): domain Eukaryota; kingdom Metazoa; phylum Mollusca; class Cephalopoda; order Octopoda; family Octopodidae; genus Octopus; species Octopus bimaculoides. The sequence continues at coordinate 8,111,686 of NC_069002.1, read as the reverse complement.
AGGAAGCTTTATAAGGTTTTGGTTACTTCCGTCCAGATTTATCGACGACAAAGACTGGTGTCTCTTCTTGCTGTCCATTTTGGTCTTCTCTGCGATCTCACTAATATTATCACATTTTCCTTCTAATGACAATTCCTGCATCTCTATACACTTGTCGTATTCCTCCTCGTCCTCTTCCTCGTCATCATCAACATTTCGCTTCATCATAATTCAGTTAAATTTTCTCTCTTCCTCTTCTTTTGTCTATGTCAGTGATATAAGTGGCTGTTGGTAGTGTGAAAAGGCTGCTGTTGTCCTTGTGGGGATGGTGGGAGATTTTGTTTCTCACAAAGAGGGAGTATTTTATGTTGAATGAAATTTTTTGTTGCTATTACTATTTTTACTGTTGTTACGAATTATGTGATTATTCTTCTACATATTCTTGCTACTGGAGATATTGTTCCGGTTACCATTTTCTCGTTCTTTTATTCTCAATGTATCCGTTATGCTTTGTATTTCTTTCTCTGTGGCATTTATATGTTCTTTGTTGCTGTTTCTGGTAATCCACCTGGACAATATATAATATATATCTTAGATAATTACTCATAAAGTTGGGTTCAAATTACACAAACACATACACAAACACAGACATACCATTTCCTATGTTCACACATACATATAAAACCTTTTTTTAAATTCTTTTATTCTTTTACTTGTTTCAGTCATTTTGACTGCGGCCATGCTGGAGCACCGCCTTTAATTGAACAAATCGCCCCCAAGTCTTATTATTTGTAAGCCTAGTACTTGTCCTAACGGTCTCTTTTGCCGAATTGCTAAATTACGGGGACGTAAAAAGACCAACATCGGTTGTGAATCGATGGTGGGGGACAAACACAAACACACACACATAAACATATATATATATATA
>NC_069002.1:8109578-8109968 GCF_001194135.2 Octopus bimaculoides | reverse complement strand
TCTATCTATCTATCTATCTATCTATCTATCTATCTATCTATCTGTCTGTCTGTCTGTCTATCTATCTATCTAAACATATTTGTATGTACGTATATAAACATTTCTACATACACATATATACATCATCATGAATTATTAGAAACACATACACTTAATAAAGCAGACACTCTCATACACACACATACACACGTTTCACTGCGTAAATGTATCAGATTAGACGTGTAACAAAATGAATTACAGGAAATAACATTTAGTACTGCGGAAGCTAAGCATGTACACCAATGAACCCACACATATTCATTATATATATATATATGCATATTCATATATTATATACATTAGTTATTTGATTTATAATTTATACATATATATATATATATTATATATATA
>NC_069002.1:8107133-8109032 GCF_001194135.2 Octopus bimaculoides | reverse complement strand
TATATATATATATATATATATATATATATGTGTGTGTGTGTGTGTGTGTTTATTATATCCTGTCGTAGTCAGTATGAAGAATATGATATCATATGATATGGCAACTTTGAGCATAAATCATAAATATCGTTAAGGATGTATTCTCATATTGATGAATAGACGATCTAGAACAAGAACAACGATTCCTAGCATCATAGGTGTATGGCTATATTTGACCGTCGCAGGCTTACATACTAAGTAAAATCACCTCTTGCAGAATTCGAAATTAGAATGAGATTGAAAGATAGAACTCAGAAGGTAACTAAATAAATAAATAGAAACTTGCACGTGTTCCTCACCTACCAACATTTAAATAGTTCTGCTCCTGAACTGACAGAATCGGGAGCATTCCGAACCATGCGGCAGTTTCACGGCTCTATACACTGTGCGTTTAAATTTTCTGAAGACGATTTTACCAGTCCTCTTTCCGGGGTTACTATGAAATGTACCGGTTCAACGCTGGGGTCAATTTAATCAACTATTTACATCTCCTAAAATTGCTAGCCTTGTGCCAAAATTAGAAGGAATTATTGTGATTTTTCTTCTTCTAAATAGTGTAACTAGTTGGAAGATTCGTTTGTATTTCGGACAAAATGCTTAGCGGCGTATCGCCCGGTTCTCTGCATTCTGAATTCAAATTGCGTCAAGATTAAATTTGTCTTTCAACTTTTCAGTTAAGTACTCGAGTCGTGTAATCGGTTATCTCCTACCTCTTCAAAAACTGCTGGCCCTTGGGCCGAAATTTCAAACCATAATCGCTGAACTCTAGAACAAACGTGACTGAGTCGATGCAAGAAAATGTCGCTTCATCCATGCCTACTATATCTTAAAAATCAGAGAGACTGAACCAATAGCGACATTATCAAATGTTAGAAGTACGCACTGAAGGCTATTTAACTAGCATTTTTTCCAGATAGTGATGTTATACACAGTGTCTCATTTAACAAAAATTATCATTATTGTATTATGAATACAAAATGTTGTCTTATATATATCATAGAAAAATATGGAAAATACTTACCGTCAACAAAGCGATGTAAACGACCAACTATAAAGAGGAACTGAGAAAAGCAACAAATTAATTTCAGCATATGATGTGTATGTATGTATGTATGTATGTATGTATGTATGTATGTATGTATGTATGTATGTATGTATATGCGCGTGTATGTGAACAAGAGACTTTGCACGTGTTTAAGAAGTTTGGGAAGAAAAAGAGGAGTTAAAGTTGACGTCACATCAAAACAAAAAGGAAGTCAACTTAACTGTCCTTCTACACTTGTGGTTTCGAGGAGAAACTTCCGGCAGGGTATGTTAAGATTTTAGCTAGGTTTTACATACACACACACACACACACACACACACACACACACACACACACACACACACACAGTTACACACAAACACACACAGACAAAAGTGCAAATAGACAGACAGGCAGACACAGACACACAGATGGATGTACGTATATATGTATGAATATATGTATATATATATATATATATGTATGTATATATATGTATATATACACAAACCTTGAAATGTTAAAAACAGCCGACATGCCTTTATAATCGGAATATTAGGAATGGCTGTGTAAATGCATCTAATCCTAAAATTCAAACAAGCATATATATCCATCTACACTGCAAAATATACACGCGCGTGCATGTCCTACTGTGTAGCACCTTGTGCAAAGTCTTCTACTATGTATGTATATATGTATGCATGTATATATATATATATATATATATATATATGTATATATGCATATATCTATATATATATATATATATATATACCTCCATACAGTCACACACACACACACATATGCATATATACATATATACATATATATATATA
>NC_069002.1:8104925-8106840 GCF_001194135.2 Octopus bimaculoides | reverse complement strand
GTGTGTGTGTGTGTGTGTGTGTGTGTGTGTGTGTGTGTGTGTGTGTGTCTACCCCTACCTACATGCACACTTTATTAGACAGATCTTGAAAAATATAGTCAGCCAATTGAATGGCGTTGCTACAGAAGATCAACATTATTATACAGAGAAATACATAAACGTATTTTATCGTCATTAAAACAGTCGAGAGGTCTTTGAGGATGGGTTATTTTTTAATATTTCTTTTTTGGTCTTTTGTTCATTTTGCTTCTTTACTTGAGTATTGTGCCGAGTCTGTTTAATTATTCTACCCTTAAGTGAGTGAGAGAAGGAATGAGGGCGTGAGAGAGTTAGGATATACATGAGTCAGAGAGTGACAGATTATGAGACAAAATTAAGAGTCAGGGAGTGGAGTAACAGTGACAGAAAGTGAAAGACAGTGAGGCTAAATGAAAAAGTGAAATACGCATACACACAAACATACACACACACAAACACACACACATATGCACCTACACGCTCTCCCTCTCTCTCTCCTCCCCATATATATATATATATATATATATATGATCCCTTCTACTATAGGCACAATACTTGAAATTTTGTGGGAGGGGCCAAGTCGATTACATCGAACCCAGTGCTCAACTGGTCCATATTTTATCGACTCCGAAAGAATGAAAAGCAAAGTCGACGTCGTCGGAATTTGAACTCATAACATAAATGAGGTCGAAGTGCCACTAAACATTTTATTCGACGTACTAACGACTCTGCCAGCTCGCTGACGCCCCGCGGACACATATACTCAGGATGCGATGGGTGAATTGTCGCCATTTTATATCTTTAATTTCGTGCATGCGCAATGTTTGATTTTGATTTTGTCGACTACACATTATAGTAGGGTCAGTTGGACATTGTCTGTGAGAAAAACAGCACCATGAGGCAATTCACTCTCCCAGAAATTTGGAAACGACATGCTGTACTGCTTGGCATTCGTGCCGGAAGCTAAGGGCGTTTGGATGTGAATCTGAAGAGAGTGCAATGTGGGGACATGTACCGAGAGCGATAAAAATATAACATCCAGTCGACATCAGGATGTTTGGAGTGATCATTATTGATGGCGACGTTATGCTTCCATTCATCTTCCCACAGCCTCAATCAAGTGTCTGGAGGAGGTGGTCAAGAAGGTGGCTGTTGGAAGGTCCTATGTCTACAAAGGCGACGAGTTGGCACAATCGTCAGTACCTCGGGTTGTGGCATTTCGACTGTCTTGACTTTTACAAGTAATGTGGCATGGCTCAGGGACCCCAATGCCAGTTCGACTCAGTATTTTTATTCTTGTCCATAATGCAGAAATCACTCTGTCTGATTATGTTTTCTACCGCCACTGCTGTCCCTACTACTACTACTACTACTACTACTACTACTACTACTACTACTACTGTCAACTGATTGTCCTTACACGTCTAAATAGTATTCCTAATTCGATGACATCATAAACGTTTGTTTCATTCTAACTTTCAGGAAATAATAAAGTTGTCAACTTGCCGCTAATGGTCTGTTGGCTCAATATGGGGTAGGTAATACATTAACAACAAAAACAACAACAACAACAACAACAACAACAGCAACAACAACAACAACAATATCAGCAGCAACAACAACAGCTACAACAACAGCGACGACAACAACAGCAGCAGTGGCAGCAACAACAGCTACAACTGAAAGAAAACAAAACTCGCCAAAACAAAACACAACATTCAAATCAATATCATTACCAGGCGTGGTTGTGTGGAGAAGAAGCTCTCTTTGTAGTCACAAGGCTTTAGGTTCAGTCCCACGGTGCGGCGCCTTAGGTAAGTGCCTTCTGCTATAGCCCGGGACTGACCAATTGCTTGTGAATGGATTTAGCAGAGGAAAACTGGGTTGAAATGTTTCA